>NW_026783315.1:0-227000 GCF_949774975.1 Lagenorhynchus albirostris | reverse complement strand
TAACCCTAACCCTAACCCTAACCCTAACCCTAACCCTAACCCTAACCCTAACCCTAACCCTAACCCTAACCCTAACCCTAACCCTAACCCTAACCTAACCCTAACCCTAACCCTAACCCTAACCCTAACCCTAACCCTAACCCTAACCCTAACCCTAACCCTAACCCTAACCCTAACCCTAACCCTAACCCTAACCCTAACCCTAACCCTAACCCTAACCCTAACCCTAACCCTAACCCTAACCCTAACCCTAACCCTAACCCTAACCCTAACCCTAACCCTAACCCCTAACCCTAACCCTAACCCTAACCCTAACCCTAACCCTAACCCTAACCCTAACCCTAACCCTAACCCTAACCCTAACCCTAACCCTAACCCTAACCCTAACCCTAACCCTAACCCTAACCCTAACCCTAACCCTAACCTAACCCTAACCCTAACCCTAACCCTAACCCTAACCCTAACCCTAACCCTAACCCTAACCCTAACCCTAACCCTAACCCTAACCCTAACCCTAACCCTAACCCTAACCCTAACCCTAACCCTAACCCTAACCCTAACCCTAACCCTAACCCTAACCCTAACCCTAACCCTAACCCTAACCCTAACCCTAACCCTAACCCTAACCCTAACCCTAACCCTAACCCTAACCCTAACCCTAACCTAACCCTAACCCTAACCCTAACCCTAACCCTAACCCTAACCCTAACCCTAACCCTAACCCTAACCCTAACCCTAACCCTAACCCTAACCCTAACCCTAACCCTAACCCTAACCCTAACCCTAACCCTAACCCTAACCCTAACCCTAACCCTAACCCTAACCCTAACCCTAACCCTAACCCTAACCCTAACCCTAACCCTAACCCTAACCCTAACCCTAACCCTAACCCTAACCCTAACCCTAACCCTAACCCTAACCCTAACCCTAACCCTAACCCTAACCCTAACCCTAACCCTAACCCTAACCCTAACCCTAACCCTAACCCTAACCCTAACCCTAACCCTAACCCTAACCCTAACCCTAACCCTAACCCTAACCCTAACCCTAACCCTAACCCTAACCCTAACCCTAACCCTAACCCTAACCCTAACCCTAACCCTAACCCTAACCCTAACCCTAACCCTAACCCTAACCCTAACCCTAACCCTAACCCTAACCCTAACCCTAACCCCTAACCCTAACCCTAACCCTAACCCTAACCCTAACCCTAACCCTAACCCTAACCCCTAACCCTAACCCTAACCCCTAACCCTAACCCTAACCCTAACCCTAACCCTAACCCTAACCCTAACCCCTAACCCTAACCCTAACCCCTAACCCTAACCCTAACCCTAACCCTAACCCTAACCCTAACCCTAAACCTTCCCCGAAACCTGACTCTCACCCGTCCCATAATCCTAACACGTACGCTCACACTAACCCGCGCCCTCACACGCACGCTGCCCCTAAAGCGTTGTCGGACCCTCACCTGGACCCTAAACCGTCCCCGTCCCCTAACCCTAACCCTAGCCCGAACCCTAACCCTAACCCTTCCCCGAAGCCTGACCCTCACCCGTCCCCTAATCCTAACCCGTACGCTCACACTAACCTGCGCCCTCACACGCACGCTCCCCCTAAAGCGTTTTCGGACCCTCACCTGGACCCTAAACCGTCCCCGTCCCCTAAGCCTAACCCTAGCCCGAACCCTAACCCTAACCCTTCCCCGAAGCCTGACTGTCACCCGTCCCCTAATCCTAACACGTACACTCACACTGACCCGCGCCCTCACACGCACGCTCCCGCTAAAGCGTTGTCGGACCCTCACCTGGACCCTAAACCGTCCCCGTCCCCTAACCCTAACCCTAGCCCGAACCCTAACCCTAACCCTTCCCCGAAGCCTGACTCTCACCCGTCCCCTAATCCTAACCCGTAGGCTCACACTAACCCGCGCCCTCACACGCACGCTCCCCCTAAAGCGTTTTCGGACCCTCACCTGCACCCTAAACCGTCCCCGTCCCCTAACCCTAACCCTAGCCCGAACCCTAACCCTAACCCTTCCCCGAAGCCTGACCCTCACCCGTCCCCTAATCCTAACCCGTACGCTAACACTAACCCGCGCCCTCACACGCACGCTTCCCCTAAAGCGTTGTCGGAACCTCACCTGCACCCTAAACCGTCCCCGTCCCCTAACCCTAACCCTAGCCCGAACCCTAACCCTAACCCTTCCCCGAAGCCTGACCCTCACCCGTCCTCTAATCCTAACCCGTACGCTCACACTAACCCGCGCCCTCACACGCACGCTCCCCCTAAAGCATTGTCGGACCCTCACCTGGACCCTAAACCGTCCCCGTCCCCTAACCCTAACCCTAGCCCGAACCCTAACCCTAACCCTTCCCCGAAGCCTGACCCTCACCCGTCCCCTAATCCTAACCCGTACGCTCACACTAACCCGCGCCCTCACACGCACGCTCCCCCTAAAGCATTGTCGGACCCTCACCTGGACCCTAAACCATCCCCGTCCCCTAACCCTAAACCTAGCCCGAACCCTAACCCTAACCCTTCCCCGAAACCTGACCCTCACCCGTCCCCTAATCCTAACACATACGCTCACACTAACCCGCGCCCTCACACGCACGCTGCCCCTAAAGCGTTGTCGGACCCTCACCTGGACCCTAAACCGTCCCCGTCTCCTAACCCTAACCCTAGCCCGAACCCTAACCCTAACCCTTCCCCGAAGCCTGACCCTCACCCGTCCCCTAATCCTAACCCGTAGGCTCACACTAACCCGCGCCCTCACACGCACGCTCCCCCTAAAGCGTTGTCGGACCCTCACCTGGACCCTAAACCGTCCCCGTTCCCTAACCCTAACCCTAGCCCGAACCCTAACCCTAACCCTTCCCCGAAGCCTGACCCTCACCCGTCCCCTAATCCTAACCCGTACGCTCACACTAACCCGCGCCCTCACACGCACGCTCCCCCTAAAGCGTTGTCGGACCCTCACCTGGACCCTAAACCGTCCCCGTACCCTAACCCTAACCCTAGCCCGAACCCTAACCCTAAACCTTCCCCGAAACCTGACTCTCACCCGTCCCATAATCCTAACTCATACGCTCACACTAACCCGCGCCCTCACACGCACGCTCCCCCTAAAGCATTGTCGGACCCTCACCTGGACCCTAAACCGTCCCCGTCCCCTAACCCTAACCCTAGCCCGAACCCTAACCCTAACCCTTCCCCGAAACCTGACCCTCACCCGTCCCCTAATCCTAACACATACGCTCACACTAACCCGCGCCCTCACACGCACGCTCCTCCTAAAGCGTTGTCGGACCCTCACCTGGACCCTAAACCGTCCCAGTCCCCTAACCCTAACCCTAGCCCGAACCCTAAAGCTAACCCTTCCCCGAAGCCTGACCCTCACCCGTCCCCTAATCCTAACCCGTAGGCTCACACTAACCCGCGCCCTCACACGCACGCTCCCCCTAAAGCGTTGTCGGACCCTCACCTGGACCCTAAACCGTCCCCGTCCCCTAACCCTAACCCTAGCCCGAACCCTAACCCTAACCCTTCCCCGAAGCCTGACACTCACCCGTCCCCTAATCCTAACCCGTACGCTCACACTAACCCACGCCCTCACACGCACGCTCCCCCTAAAGCATTGTCGGACCCTCACCTGGACCCTAAACCGTCCCCGTACCCTAACCCTAACCCTAGCCCGAACCCTAACCCTAACCCTTCCCCGAAACCTGACCCTCACCCGTCCCCTAATCCTAACACATACGCTCACACTAACCCGCGCCCTCACACGCACGCTCCCCCTAAAGCGTTGTCGGACCCTCACCTGGACCCTAAACCGTCCCAGTCCCCTAACCCTAACCCTAGCCCGAACCCTAAAGCTAACCCTTCCCCGAAGCCTGACCCTCACCCGTCCCCTAATCCTAACCCGTAGGCTCACACTAACCCGCGCCCTCACACGCACGCTCCCCCTAAAGCGTTGTCGGACCCTCACCTGGACCCTAAACCGTCCCCGTCCCCTAACCCTAACCCTAGCCCGAACCCTAACCCTAACCCTTCCCCGAAGCCTGACTCTCACCCGTCCCCTAATCCTAACCCGTAGGCTCACACTAACCCGCGCCCTCACACGCACGCTCCCCCTAAAGCGTTTTCGGACCCTCACCTGGACCCTAAACCGTCCCCGTCCCCTAACCCTAACCCGAGCCCCAACCCTAACCCTAAACCTTCCCCGAAGCCTGACTCTCACCCGTCCTCTAATCCTAACACGTACACTCACACTAACCCGCGCCCTCACACGCACACTCCCCCTAAAGCGTTGTCGGACCCTCACCTGGACCCTAAACCGTCCCCGTCCCCTAACCCTAACCCTAGCCCAAACCCTAACCCTAACCCTTCCCCGAAACCTGACCCTCACCCGTCCCCTAATCCTAACACGTACGCTCACACTAACCCGCGCCCTCACTCGCACGCTGCCCCTAAAGCGTTCTCGGACCCTCACCTGGACCCTAAACCATCCCCGTCCCCGTCCCCTAACCCTAGCCTGAACCCTAACCCTAACCCTTCCCCGAAGCCTGACCCTCACCCGTCCCCTAATCCTAACCCGTAGGCTCACACTAACCCGCGCCCTCACACGCACGCTCCCCCTAAAGCGTTGTCGGACCCTCACCTGCTCCCTGAACCGTCCCCATCCCCTAACCCTAACCCTAGCCCGAACCCTAACCCTAACCCTTCCCCGAAGCCTGACACTCACCCGTCCCCTAATCCTAACCCGTACGCTAACACTAACACGCGCCCTCACACGCACGCTCCCCCTAAAGCGTTGTCGGACCCTCACCTGGACCCTAAACCGTCCCCGTCCCCTAACCCTAACCCTAGCCCGAACCCTAACCCTAACCCTTCCCCGAAGCCTGACCCTCACCCGTCCCCTAATCCTAACCCGTACGTTAACACTAACCTGCGCCCTCACACGCACTCTCCCGCTAAAGCGTTGTCGGACCCTCACCTGGACCCTAAACCGTCCCCGTCCCCTAACCCTAACCCTAGCCCGAACCCTAACCCTAACCCTTCCCCGAAGCCTGACTCTCACCCGTCCCCTAATCCTAACCCGTAGGCTCACACTAACCCGCGCCCTCACACGCACGCTCCCCCTAAAGCGTTTTCGGACCCTCACCTGGACCCTAAACCGTCCCCGTCCCCTAACCCTAACCCGAGCCCCAACCCTAACCCTAAACATTCCCCGAAGCCTGACTCTCACCCGTCCTCTAATCCTAACACGTACACTCACACTAACCCGCGCCCTCACACGCACGCTCCCCCTAAAGCGTTGTCGGACCCTCACCTGGACCCTAAACCGTCCCCGTACCCTAACCCTAACCCTAGCCCAAACCCTAACCCTAACCCTTCCCCGAAACCTGACCCTCACCCGTCCCCTAATCCTAACACATACGCTCACACTAACCCGCACCCTCACACGCACGCTCCCCCTAAAGCGTTGTCGGACCCTCACCTGGACCCTAAACCGTCCCAGTCCCCTAACCCTAACCCTAGCCCGAACCCTAACCCTAACCCTTCCCCGAAGCCTGACCCTCACCCGTCCCCTAATCCTAACCCGTACGCTCACACTAACCCACGCCCTCACACGCACGCTCCCCCTAAAGCATTGTCGGACCCTCACCTGGACCCTAAACCGTCCCCGTACCCAAACCCTAACCCTAGCCCGAACCCTAACCCTAACACTTCCCCGAAACCTGACCCTCACCCGTCCCCTAATCCTAACACATACGCTCACACTAACCCGCGCCCTCACACGCACGCTCCCCCTAAAGCGTTGTCGGACCCTCACCTGGACCCTAAACCGTCCCAGTCCCCTAACCCTAACCCTAGCCCGAACCCTAAAGCTAACCCTTCCCCGAAGCCTGACCCTCACCCGTCCCCTAATCCTAACCCGTAGGCTCACACTAACCCGCGCCCTCACACGCACGCTCCCCCTAAAGCGTTGTCGGACCCTCACCTGGACCCTAAACCGTCCCCGTCCCCTAACCCTAACCCTAGCCCGAACCCTAACCCTAACCCTTCCCTGAAGCCTGACCCTCACCCGTCCCCTAATCCTAACCCGTACGCTAACACTAACCTGCGCCCTCACACGCACGCTCCCGCTAAAGCGTTGTCGGACCCTCACCTGGACCCTAAACCGTCCCCGTCCCCTAACCCTAACCCTAGCCCGAACCCTAACCCTAACCCTTCCCCGAAGCCTGACTCTCACCCGTCCCCTAATCCTAACCCGTAGGCTCACACTAACCCGCGCCCTCACACGCACGCTCCCCCTAAAGCGTTTTCGGACCCTCACCTGGACCCTAAACCGTCCCCGTCCCCTAACCCTAACCCGAGCCCCAACCCTAACCCTAAACCTTCCCCGAAGCCTGACTCTCACCTGTCCTCTAATCCTAACACGTACACTCACACTAACCCGCGCTCTCACACGAACGCTCCCCCTAAAGCGTTGTCGGACCCTCACCTGGACCCTAAACCGTCCCCGTCCCCTAACACTAAACCTAGCCCAAACCCTAACCCTAACCCTTCCCCGAAGCCTGACCCTCACCCGTCCCCTAATCCTAACACATACGCTCACACTAACCTGCGCCCTCACACGCACGCTCCCCCTAAAGCATTGTCGGACCCTCACCTGGACCCTAAACCGTCCCCGTCCCCTAACCCTGACCCTAGCCCGAACCCTAACCCTAACCCTTCCCCGAAGCCTGACCCTCACCCGTCCCATAATCCTAACCCATAGGCTCACACTAACCCGCACCCTCACACGCACGCTCCCCCTAAAGCGTTTTCGGACCCTCATTTGGACCCTAAACCGTCCCCGTCCCCTAACCCTAACCCTAGCCCGAACCCTAACCCTAACCCTTCCCCGAAGCCTGACCCTCACCCGTCCCCTAATCCTAACCTGTACGCTAACACTAACCTGCGCCCTCACACGCACGCTCCGGCTAAAGCGTTGTCGGACCCTCACCTGGACCCTAAACCGTCCCCGTCCCCTAACCCTAACCCTAGCCCGATCCCTAACCCTAACACTTCCCCGAAGCCTGACCCTCACCCGTCCCCTAATCCTAACCCGTACGCTAACACTAACACGCGCCCTCACACGCACGCTCCCCTAAAGCGTTGTCGGACCCTCACCTGGACCCTAAACCGTCCCCGTCCCCTAACCCTAACCCTAGCCCGAACCCTAACCCTAACCCTTCCCCGAAGCCTGACCCTCACCCGTCCCCTAATCCTAACCCGTACGCTAACACTAACCTGCGCCCTCACACGCACGCTTCCGCTAAAGCGTTGTCGGACCCTCACCTGGACCCTAAACCGTCCCCGTCCCCTAACCCTAACCCTAGCCCGAACCCTAACCCTAACCCTTCCCCGAAGCCTGACCCTCACCCGTCCCCTAATCCTAACCCGTACGCTCACACTAACCTGGGCCCTCACACGCACGCTCCCCCTAAAGCGTTTTCGGACCCTCACCTGGACCCTAAACCGTCCCCGTCCCCTAAGCCTAACCCTAGCCCGAACCCTAACCCTAACCCTTCCCCGAAGCCTGACTGTCACCCGTCCCCTAATCCTAACACGTACACTCACACTGACCCGCGCCCTCACACGCACGCTCCCGCTAAAGCGTTGTCGGACCCTCACCTGGACCCTAAACCGTCCCCGTCCCCTAACCCTAACCCTAGCCCGAACCCTAACCCTAACCCTTCCCCGAAGCCTGACTCTCACCCGTCCCCTAATCCTAACCCGTAGGCTCACACTAACCCGCGCCCTCACACGCACGCTCCCCCTAAAGCGTTTTCGGACCCTCACCTGCACCCTAAACCGTCCCCGTCCCCTAACCCTAACCCTAGCCCGAACCCTAACCCTAACCCTTCCCCGAAGCCTGACCCTCACCCGTCCCCTAATCCTAACCCGTACGCTAACACTAACCCGCGCCCTCACACGCACGCTTCCCCTAAAGCGTTGTCGGACCCTCACCTGCACCCTAAACCGTCCCCGTCCCCTAACCCTAACCCTAGCCCGAACCCTAACCCTAACCCTTCCCCGAAGCCTGACCCTCACCCGTCCTCTAATCCTAACCCGTACGCTCACACTAACCCGCGCCCTCACACGCACGCTCCCCCTAAAGCATTGTCGAACCCTCACCTGGACCCTAAACCGTCCCCGTCCCCTAACCCTAACCCTAGCCCGAACCCTAACCCTAACCCTTCCCCGAAGCCTGACCCTCACCCGTCCCCTAATCCTAACCCGTACGCTCACACTAACCCGCGCCCTCACACGCACGCTCCCCCTAAAGCATTGTCGGACCCTCACCTGGACCCTAAACCATCCCCGTCCCCTAACCCTAAACCTAGCCCGATCCCTAACCCTAACCCTTCCCCGAAACCTGACCCTCACCCGTCCCCTAATCCTAACACATACGCTCACACTAACCCGCGCCCTCACACGCACGCTGCCCCTAAAGCGTTGTCGGACCCTCACCTGGACCCTAAACCGTCCCCGTCTCCTAACCCTAACCCTAGCCCGAACCCTAACCCTAACCCTTCCCCGAAGCCTGACCCTCACCCGTCCCCTAATCCTAACCCGTAGGCTCACACTAACCCGCGCCCTCACACGCACGCTCCCCCTAAAGCGTTGTCGGACCCTCACCTGGACCCTAAACCGTCCCCGTTCCCTAACCCTAACCCTAGCCCGAACCCTAACCCTAACCCTTCCCCGAAGCCTGACCCTCACCCGTCCCCTAATCCTAACCCGTACGCTCACACTAACCCGCGCCCTCACACGCACGCTCCCCCTAAAGCGTTGTCGGACCCTCACCTGGACCCTAAACCGTCCCCGTACCATAACCCTAACCCTAGCCCGAACCCTAACCCTAAACCTTCCCCGAAACCTGACTCTCACCCGTCCCATAATCCTAACACATACGCTCACACGAACCCACGCCCTCACACGCACGCTCCCCCTAAAGCGTTGTCGGACCCTCACCTGGACCATAAACCGTCCCCGTCCCCTAACCCTAACCCTAGCCCGAACCCTAACCCTAACCCTTCCCCGAAGCCTGACCCTCACCCGTCCCCTAATCCTAACCCGTAGGCTCACACTAACCTGCGCCCTCACACGCACGCTCCCCCTAAAGCGTTGTCGGACCCTCACCTGGACCCTAAACCGTCCCCGTCCCCTAACCCTAACCCTAGCCCGAACCCTAACCCTAAAACTTCATCGAAGCCTGACACTCACCCGTCCCCTAATCCTAACCCTTAGGCTCACACTAACCCGCGCCCTCACACGCACGCTCCCCCTAAAGCGTTGTCGGACCCTCACCTGCACCCTAAACCGTCCCCGTCCCCTAACCCTGACCCTAGCCCGAACCCTAACCCTAACCCTTCCCCGAAGCCTGACCCTCACCCGTCCCCTAATCCTAACCCGTACGCTAACACTAACTCGCGCCCTCACACGCACGCTCCCCCTAAAGCATTGTCGGACCCTCACCTGGACCCTAAACCGTCCCCGTCCCCTAACCCTAACCCTAGCCCAAACCCTAACCCTAACCCTTCCCCGAAACCTGACCCTCACCCGTCCCCTAATCCTAACACGTACGCTCACACTAACCCGCGCCCTCACACGCACGCTCCCCCTAAAGCGTTGTCGGACCCTCACCTGGACCCTGAACCGTCCCCATCCTCTAACCCTAACCCTAGCCCGAACCCTAACCCTAACCCTTCCCCGAAGCCTGACCCTCACCTGTCCCCTAATCCTAACCCGTACGCTAACACTAACCTGCGCCCTCACACGCACGCTCCCCCTAAAGCGTTGTCAGACCCTCACCTACACCCTAAACCGTCCCCGTCCCCTAACCCTAACCCTAGCCCGAACCCTAACCCTAACCCTTCCCCGAAGCCTGACCCTCACCCGTCCCCTAATCCTAACCCGTACGCTCACACTAACCCGCGCCCTCACACGCACGCTCCCCCTAAAGCATTGTCGGACCCTCACCTGGACCCTAAACCGTCCCCGTCCCCTAACCCTAACCCTAGCCCGAAACCTAATCCTAACCATTCCCCGAAGCCTGACCCTCACCCGTCCCCTAATCCTAACCCGTACGCTCACACTAACCCGCGCCCTCACACGCACGCTCCCCCTAAAACGTTGTCGGACCCTCACCTGGACCCTAAACCGTCCCCGTCCCCTAACCCTAACCCTAGCCCGAACCCTAACCCTAACCCTTCCCCGAAGCCTGACCCTCACCCGTCCCCTAATCCTAACCCGTAGGCTCACACTAACCCGCGCCCTCACACGCACGCTCCCCCTAAAGCGTTGTCGGACCCTCACCTGGACCCTAAACCGTCCCCGTCCCCTAACCCTAACCCTAGCCCTAACCCTAACCCTAACCCTTCCCCGAAGCCTGACACTCACCCGTCCCATAATCCTAACCCGTAGGCTCACACTAACCCGCGCCCTCACAAGCACGCTCCCCCTAAAGCGTTGTCGGACCCTCACCTGGACCCTAAACCGTCCCCGTCCCCTAACCCTAACCCTAGCCCGAACCCTAACCCTAACCCTTCCCCGAAGCCTGACCCTCACCCGTCCCCTAATCCTAACCCGTACGCTAACACTAACCTGCGCCCTCACACGCACGCTCCCGCTAAAGCGTTGTCGGACCCTCACCTGCACCCTAAACCGTCCCCGTCCCCTAACCCTAACCCTAGCCCGAACCCTAACCCTAACCCTTCCCCGAAGCCTGACCCTCACGCGTCCCCTAATCCTAACCCGTAGGCTCACACTAACCCGCGCCCTCACACGCACGCTGCCCCTAAAGCGTTGTCGGACCCTCACCTGGACCCTGAACCGTCCCCGTCCCCTAACCCTAACCCTAGCCCGAACCCTAACCCTAACCCTTCCCCGAAGCCTGACCCTCACCCGTCCCCTATACTAACCCGTACGCTAACACTTAACCGCGCCCTCACACGCACGCTCCCCCTAAAGCGTTGTCGGACCCTCACCTGCACCCTAAACCGTCCCCGTCCCCTAACCCTAACCCTAGCCCGAACCCTAACCCTAACCCTTCCCCGAAGCCTGACCCTCACCCGTCCCCTAATCCTAACCCGTACGCTCACACTAACCCGCGCCCTCACACGCACGCTCCCCCTAAAACATTGTCGGACCCTCACCTGGACCCTAAACCGTCCCCGTACCCTAACCCTAACCCTAGCCCGAACCCTAACCCTAAACCTTCCCTGAAACCTGACTCTCACCTGTCCCCTAATCCTAACACATACGCTCACACGAACCCACGCCCTCACACGCACGCTCCCCCTAAAGCGTTGTCGGACCCTCACCTGGACCATAAACCGTCCCCGTCCCCTAACCCTAACCCTAGCCCGAACCCTAAACCTAACCTTTCCCCGAAGCCTGACCCTCACCCGTCCCCTAATCCTAACCCGTAGGCTCACACTAACCCGCGCCCTCACACGCACGCTCCCCCTAAAGCGTTGTCGGACCCTCACCTGGACCCTAAACCGTCCCCGTCCCCTAACCCTAACCCTAGCCCGAACCCTAACCCTAACCCTTCCCCGAAGCCTGACACTAACCCGTCCCCTAATCCTAACCCGTACGCTCACACTAACCCGCGCCCTCACACGCACGCTCCCCCTAAAGCGTTGTCGGACCCTCACCTGCACCCTAAACCGTCCCCGTCCCCTAACCCTGACCCTAGCCCGAACCCTAACCCTAACCCTTCCCCGAAGCCTGACCCTCACCCGTCCCCTAATCCTAACCCTTACGCTAACACTAACCTGCGCCCTCACACGCACGCTCCCCCTAAAGCGTTGTCAGACCCTCACCTGGACCCTAAACCGTCCCCGTCCCCTAACCCTAACCCTAGCCCAAACCCTAACCCTAACCCTTCCCCGAAACCTGACCCTCACCCGTCCCCTAATCCTAACACGTACGCTCACACTAACCCGCGCCCTCACACGCACGCTGCCCCTAAAGCGTTGTCAGACCCTCACCTGGACCCTAAACCATCCCCGTCCCCTAACCCTAACCCTAGCCCGAACCCTATCCCTAACCCTTCCCCGAAGCCTGACCCTCACCCGTCCCCTACTCCTAACCCGTAGGCTCACACTAACCCGCGCCTTCACACGCACGCTCCCCCTAAAGCATTGTCGGTCCCTCACCTGGACCCTGAACCGTCCCCATCCCCTAACCCTAACCCTAGCCCGAACCCTAACCCTAACCCTTCCCCGAAGCCTGACCCTCACCCGTACCCTAATCCTAACCCGTACGCTAACACTAAACCGCGCCCTCACACGCACGCTCCCCCTAAAGCGTTGTCGGACCCTCACCTGCACCCTAAACCGTCCCCGTCCCCTAACCCTAACCCTAGCCCGAACCCTAACCCTAACCCTTCCCCGAAGCCTGACCCTCACCCGTCCTCTAATCCTAACCCGTACGCTCACACTAACCCGCGCCCTCACACGCACGCTCCCCCTAAAGCATTGTCGGACCCTCACCTGGACCCTAAACCGTCCCCGTCCCCTAACCCTAACCCTAGCCTGAACCCTAACCCTAACCCTTCCCCGAAGCCTGACCCTCACCCGTCCCCTAATCCTAACCCGTAGGCTCACACTAACCCGCGCCCTCACACGCACGCTCCCCCTAAAGCATTGTCGGACCCTCACCTGGACCCTAAACCGTCCCCGTCCCCTAACCCTAAACCTAGCCCGAACCCTAACCCTAACCCTTCCCCGAAACCTGACCCTCACCCGTCCCCTAATCCTAACACATACGCTCACACTAACCCGCGCCCTCACACGCACGCTGCCCCTAAAGCGTTGTCGGACCCTCACCTGGACCCTAAACCGTCCCCGTCTCCTAACCCTAACCCTAGCCCGAACCCTAACCCTAACCCTTCCCCGAAGCCTGACCCTCACCCGTCCCCTAATCCTAACCCGTAGGCTCACACTAACCCGCGCCCTCACACGCACGCTCCCCCTAAAGCGTTGTCGGACCCTCACCTGGACCCTAAACCGTCCCCGTTCCCTAACCCTAACCCTAGCCCGAACCCTAACCCTAACCCTTCCCCGAAGCCTGACCCTCACCCGTCCCCTAATCCTAACCCGTACGCTCACACTAACCCGCGCCCTCACACGCACGCTCCCCCTAAAGCGTTGTCGGACCCTCACCTGGACCCTAAACCGTCCCCGTACCCTAACCCTAACCCTAGCCCGAACCCTAACCCTAAACCTTCCCCGAAACCTGACTCTCACCCGTCCCATAATCCTAACACATACGCTCACACGAACCCACGCCCTCACACGCACGCTCCCCCTAAAGCGTTGTCGGACCCTCACCTGGACCATAAACCGTCCCCGTCCCCTAACCCTAACCCTAGCCCGAACCCTAACCCTAACCCTTCCCCGAAGCCTGACCCTCACCCGTCCCCTAATCCTAACCCGTAGGCTCACACTAACCCGCGCCCTCACACGCACGCTCCCCCTAAAGCGTTGTCGGACCCTCACCTGGACCCTAAACCGTCCCCGTCCCCTAACCCTAACCCTAGCCCGAACCCTAACCCTAAACCTTCATCGAAGCCTGACACTCACCCGTCCCCTAATCCTAACCCTTAGGCTCACACTAACCCGCGCCCTCACACGCACGCTCCCCCTAAAGCGTTGTCGGACCCTCACCTGCACCCTAAACCGTCCCCGTCCCCTAACCCTGACCCTAGCCCGAACCCTAACCCTAACCCTTCCCCGAAACCTGACCCTCACCCGTCCCCTAATCCTAACACGTACGCTCACACTAACCCGCGCCCTCACACGCACGCTCCCCCTAAAGCGTTGTCGGACCCTCACCTGGACCCTGAACCGTCCCCATCCTCTAACCCTAACCCTAGCCCGAACCCTAACCCTAACCCTTCCCCGAAGCCTGACCCTCACCTGTCCCCTAATCCTAACCCGTACGCTAACACTAACCTGCGCCCTCACACGCACGCTCCCCCTAAAGCGTTGTCAGACCCTCACCTACACCCTAAACCGTCCCCGTCCCCTAACCCTAACCCTAGCCCGAACCCTAACCCTAACCCTTCCCCGAAGCCTGACCCTCACCCGTCCCCTAATCCTAACCCGTACGCTCACACTAACCCGCGCCCTCACACGCACGCTCCCCCTAAAGCATTGTCGGACCCTCACCTGGACCCTAAACCGTCCCCGTCCCCTAACCCTAACCCTAGCCCGAAACCTAATCCTAACCATTCCCCGAAGCCTGACCCTCACCCGTCCCCTAATCCTAACCCGTACGCTCACACTAACCCGCGCCCTCACACGCACGCTCCCCCTAAAACGTTGTCGGACCCTCACCTGGACCCTAAACCGTCCCCGTCCCCTAACCCTAACCCTAGCCCGAACCCTAACCCTAACCCTTCCCCGAAGCCTGACCCTCACCCGTCCCCTAATCCTAACCCGTAGGCTCACACTAACCCGCGCCCTCACACGCACGCTCCCCCTAAAGCGTTGTCGGACCCTCACCTGGACCCTAAACCGTCCCCGTCCCCTAACACTAACCCTAGCCCAAACCCTAACCCTAACCCTTCCCCGAAGCCTGACACTCACCCGTCCCATAATCCTAACCCGTAGGCTCACACTAACCCGCGCCCTCACAAGCACGCTCCCCCTAAAGCGTTGTCGGACCCTCACCTGGACCCTAAACCGTCCCCGTCCCCTAACCCTAACCCTAGCCCGAACCCTAACCCTAACCCTTCCCCGAAGCCTGACCCTCACCCGTCCCCTAATCCTAACCCGTACGCTAACACTAACCTGCGCCCTCACACGCACGCTCCCGCTAAAGCGTTGTCGGACCCTCACCTGCACCCTAAACCGTCCCCGTCCCCTAACCCTAACCCTAGCCCGAACCCTAACCCTAACCCTTCCCCGAAGCCTGACCCTCACGCGTCCCCTAATCCTAACCCGTAGGCTCACACTAACCCGCGCCCTCACACGCACGCTGCCCCTAAAGCGTTGTCGGACCCTCACCTGGACCCTGAACCGTCCCAGTCCCCTAACCCTAACCCTAGCCCGAACCCTAACCCTAACCCTTCCCCGAAGCCTGACCCTCACCCGTCCCCTATACTAACCCGTACGCTAACACTAAACCGCGCCCTCACACGCACGCTCCCCCTAAAGCGTTGTCGGACCCTCACCTGCACCCTAAACCGTCCCCGTCCCCTAACCCTAACCCTAGCCCGAACCCTAACCCTAACCCTTCCCCGAAGCCTGACCCTCACCCGTCCCCTAATCCTAACCCGTACGCTCACACTAACCCGCGCCCTCACACGCACGCTCCCCCTAAAACATTGTCGGACCCTCACCTGGACCCTAAACCGTCCCCGTACCCTAACCCTAACCCTAGCCCGAACCCTAACCCTAAACCTTCCCTGAAACCTGACTCTCACCCGTCCCCTAATCCTAACACATACGCTCACACGAACCCACGCCCTCACACGCACGCTCCCCCTAAAGCGTTGTCGGACCCTCACCTGGACCATAAACCGTCCCCGTCCCCTAACCCTAACCCTAGCCCGAACCCTAAACCTAACCCTTCCCCGAAGCCTGACCCTCACCCGTCCCCTAATCCTAACCCGTAGGCTCACACTAACCCGCGCCCTCACACGCACGCTCCCCCTAAAGCGTTGTCGGACCCTCACCTGGACCCTAAACCGTCCCCGTCCCCTAACCCTAACCCTAGCCCGAACCCTAACCCTAACCCTTCCCCGAAGCCTGACACTAACCCGTCCCCTAATCCTAACCCGTACGCTAACACTAACACGCGCCCTCACACGCACGCTCCCCCTAAAGCGTTGTCGGACCCTCACCTGCACCCTAAACCGTCCCCGTCCCCTAACCCTGACCCTAGCCCGAACCCTAACCCTAACCCTTCCCCGAAGCCTGACCCTCACCCGTCCCCTAATCCTAACCCTTACGCTAACACTAACCTGCGCCCTCACACGCACGCTCCCCCTAAAGCGTTGTCAGACCCTCACCTGGACCCTAAACCGTCCCCGTCCCCTAACCCTAACCCTAGCCCAAACCCTAACCCTAACCCTTCCCCGAAACCTGACCCTCACCCGTCCCCTAATCCTAACACGTACGCTCACACTAACCCGCGCCCTCACACGCACGCTGCCCCTAAAGCGTTGTCAGACCCTCACCTGGACCCTAAACCATCCCCGTCCCCTAACCCTAACCCTAGCCCGAACCCTATCCCTAACCCTTCCCCGAAGCCTGACCCTCACCCGTCCCCTACTCCTAACCCGTAGGCTCACACTAACCCGCGCCTTCACACGCACGCTCCCCCTAAAGCATTGTCGGTCCCTCACCTGGACCCTGAACCGTCCCCATCCCCTAACCCTAACCCTAGCCCGAACCCTAACCCTAACCCTTCCCCGAAGCCTGACCCTCACCCGTACCCTAATCCTAACCCGTACGCTAACACTAAACCGCGCCCTCACACGCACGCTCCCCCTAAAGCGTTGTCGGACCCTCACCTGCACCCTAAACCGTCCCCGTCCCCTAACCCTAACCCTAGCCCGAACCCTAACCCTAACCCTTCCCCGAAGCCTGACCCTCACCCGTCCTCTAATCCTAACCCGTACGCTCACACTAACCCGCGCCCTCACACGCACGCTCCCCCTAAAGCATTGTCGGACCCTCACCTGAACCCTAAACCGTCCCCGTCCCCTAACCCTAACCCTAGCCTGAACCCTAACCCTAACCCTTCCCCGAAGCCTGACCCTCACCCGTCCCCTAATCCTAACCCGTACGCTCACACTAACCCGCGCCCTCACACGCACGCTCCCCCTAAAGCATTGTCGGACCCTCACCTGGACCCTAAACCGTCCCCGTCCCCTAACCCTAAACCTAGCCCGAACCCTAACCCTAACCCTTCCCCGAAACCTGACCCTCACCCGTCCCCTAATCCTAACACATACGCTCACACTAACCCGCGCCCTCACACGCACGCTGCCCCTAAAGCGTTGTCGGACCCTCACCTGGACCCTAAACCGTCCCCGTCTCCTAACCCTAACCCTAGCCCGAACCCTAACCCTAACCCTTCCCCGAAGCCTGACCCTCACCCGTCCCCTAATCCTAACCCGTAGGCTCACACTAACCCGCGCCCTCACACGCACGCTCCCCCTAAAGCGTTGTCGGACCCTCACCTGGACCCTAAACCGTCCCCGTTCCCTAACCCTAACCCTAGCCCGACCCCTAACCCTAACCCTTCCCCGAAGCCTGACCCTCACCCGTCCCCTAATCCTAACCCGTACGCTCACACTAACCCGCGCCCTCACACGCACGCTCCCCCTAAAGCGTTGTCGGACCCTCACCTGGACCCTAAACCGTCCCCGTACCCTAACCCTAACCCTAGCCCGAACCCTAACCCTAAACCTTCCCCGAAACCTGACTCTCACCCGTCCCATAATCCTAACACATACGCTCACACGAACCCACGCCCTCACACGCACGCTCCCCCTAAAGCGTTGTCGGACCCTCACCTGGACCATAAACCGTCCCCGTCCCCTAACCCTAACCCTAGCCCGAACCCTAACCCTAACCCTTCCCCGAAGCCTGACCCTCACCCGTCCCCTAATCCTAACCCGTAGGCTCACACTAACCCGCGCCCTCACACGCACGCTCCCCCTAAAGCGTTGTCGGACCCTCACCTGGACCCTAAACCGTCCCCGTCCCCTAACCCTAACCCTAGCCCGAACCCTAACCCTAAACCTTCATCGAAGCCTGACACTCACCCGTCC
This sequence comes from Lagenorhynchus albirostris, assembly GCF_949774975.1. Lineage (NCBI taxonomy): Eukaryota > Metazoa > Chordata > Mammalia > Artiodactyla > Delphinidae > Lagenorhynchus > Lagenorhynchus albirostris. The sequence continues at coordinate 209,146 of NW_026783315.1, read as the reverse complement.
CCTAATCCTAACCCTTAGGCTCACACTAACCCGCGCCCTCACACGCACGCTCCCCCTAAAGCGTTGTCGGACCCTCACCTGCACCCTAAACCGTCCCCGTCCCCTAACCCTGACCCTAGCCCGAACCCTAACCCTAACCCTTCCCCGAAACCTGACCCTCACCCGTCCCCTAATCCTAACACGTACGCTCACACTAACCCGCGCCCTCACACGCACGCTCCCCCTAAAGCGTTGTCGGACCCTCACCTGGACCCTGAACCGTCCCCATCCTCTAACCCTAACCCTAGCCCGAACCCTAACCCTAACCCTTCCCCGAAGCCTGACCCTCACCTGTCCCCTAATCCTAACCCGTACGCTAACACTAACCTGCGCCCTCACACGCACGCTCCCCCTAAAGCGTTGTCAGACCCTCACCTACACCCTAAACCGTCCCCGTCCCCTAACCCTAACCCTAGCCCGAACCCTAACCCTAACCCTTCCCCGAAGCCTGACCCTCACCCGTCCCCTAATCCTAACCCGTACGCTCACACTAACCCGCGCCCTCACACGCACGCTCCCCCTAAAGCATTGTCGGACCCTCACCTGGACCCTAAACCGTCCCCGTCCCCTAACCCTAACCCTAGCCCGAAACCTAATCCTAACCATTCCCCGAAGCCTGACCCTCACCCGTCCCCTAATCCTAACCCGTACGCTCACACTAACCCGCGCCCTCACACGCACGCTCCCCCTAAAACGTTGTCGGACCCTCACCTGGACCCTAAACCGTCCCCGTCCCCTAACCCTAACCCTAGCCCGAACCCTAACCCTAACCCTTCCCCGAAGCCTGACCCTCACCCGTCCCCTAATCCTAACCCGTAGGCTCACACTAACCCGCGCCCTCACACGCACGCTCCCCCTAAAGCGTTGTCGGACCCTCACCTGGACCCTAAACCGTCCCCGTCCCCTAACCCTAACCCTAGCCCAAACCCTAACCCTAACCCTTCCCCGAAGCCTGACACTCACCCGTCCCATAATCCTAACCCGTAGGCTCACACTAACCCGCGCCCTCACAAGCACGCTCCCCCTAAAGCGTTGTCGGACCCTCACCTGGACCCTAAACCGTCCCCGTCCCCTAACCCTAACCCTAGCCCGAACCCTAACCCTAACCCTTCCCCGAAGCCTGACCCTCACCCGTCCCCTAATCCTAACCCGTACGCTAACACTAACCTGCGCCCTCACACGCACGCTCCCGCTAAAGCGTTGTCGGACCCTCACCTGCACCCTAAACCGTCCCCGTCCCCTAACCCTAACCCTAGCCCGAACCCTAACCCTAACCCTTCCCCGAAGCCTGACCCTCACGCGTCCCCTAATCCTAACCCGTAGGCTCACACTAACCCGCGCCCTCACACGCACGCTGCCCCTAAAGCGTTGTCGGACCCTCACCTGGACCCTGAACCGTCCCCGTCCCCTAACCCTAACCCTAGCCCGAACCCTAACCCTAACCCTTCCCCGAAGCCTGACCCTCACCCGTCCCCTATACTAACCCGTACGCTAACACTAAACCGCGCCCTCACACGCACGCTCCCCCTAAAGCGTTGTCGGACCCTCACCTGCACCCTAAACCGTCCCCGTCCCCTAACCCTAACCCTAGCCCGAACCCTAACCCTAACCCTTCCCCGAAGCCTGACCCTCACCCGTCCCCTAATCCTAACCCGTACGCTCACACTAACCCGCGCCCTCACACGCACGCTCCCCCTAAAACATTGTCGGACCCTCACCTGGACCCTAAACCGTCCCCGTACCCTAACCCTAACCCTAGCCCGAACCCTAACCCTAAACCTTCCCTGAAACCTGACTCTCACCCGTCCCCTAATCCTAACACATACGCTCACACGAACCCACGCCCTCACACGCACGCTCCCCCTAAAGCGTTGTCGGACCCTCACCTGGACCATAAACCGTCCCCGTCCCCTAACCCTAACCCTAGCCCGAACCCTAAACCTAACCCTTCCCCGAAGCCTGACCCTCACCCGTCCCCTAATCCTAACCCGTAGGCTCACACTAACCCGCGCCCTCACACGCACGCTCCCCCTAAAGCGTTGTCGGACCCTCACCTGGACCCTAAACCGTCCCCGTCCCCTAACCCTAACCCTAGCCCGTACCCTAACCCTAACCCTTCCCCGAAGCCTGACCCTCACCCGTCCCCTAATCCTAACCCTTACGCTAACACTAACCTGCGCCCTCACACGCACGCTCCCCCTAAAGCGTTGTCAGACCCTCACCTGGACCCTAAACCGTCCCCGTCCCCTAACCCTAAACCTAGCCCAAACCCTAACCCTAACCCTTCCCCGAAACCTGACCCTCACCCGTCCCCTAATCCTAACACGTACGCTCACACTAACCCGCGCCCTCACACGCACGCTGCCCCTAAAGCGTTGTCGGACCCTCACCTGGACCCTAAACCATCCCCGTCCCCTAACCCTAACCCTAGCCCGAACCCTAACCCTAACCCTTCCCCGAAGCCTGACCCTCACCCGTCCCCTACTCCTAACCCGTAGGCTCACACTAACCCGCGCCTTCACACGCACGCTCCCCCTAAAGCATTGTCGGTCCCTCACCTGGACCCTGAACCGTCCCCATCCCCTAACCCTAACCCTAGCCCGAACCCTAACCCTAACCCTTCCCCGAAGCCTGACCCTCACCCGTACCCTAATCCTAACCCGTACGCTAACACTAAACCGCGCCCTCACACGCACGCTCCCCCTAAAGCGTTGTCGGACCCTCACCTGCACCCTAAACCGTCCCCGTCCCCTAACCCTAACCCTAGCCCGAACCCTAACCCTAACCCTTCCCCGAAGCCTGACCCTCACCCGTCCTCTAATCCTAACCCGTACGCTCACACTAACCCGCGCCCTCACACGCACGCTCCCCCTAAAGCATTGTCGGACCCTCACCTGGACCCTAAACCGTCCCCGTCCCCTAACCCTAACCCTAGCCCGAACCCTAACCCTAACCCTTCCCCGAAGCCTGACCCTCACCCGTCCCCTAATCCTAACCCGTACGCTCACACTAACCCGCGCCCTCACACGCACGCTCCCCCTAAAGCATTGTCGAACCCTCACCTGGACCCTAAACCGTCCCCGTCCCCTAACCCTAAACCTAGCCCGAACCCTAACCCTAACCCTTCCCCGAAACCTGACCCTCACCCGTCCCCTAATCCTAACACATACGCTCACACTAACCCGCGCCCTCACACGCACGCTGCCCCTAAAGCGTTGTCGGACCCTCACCTGGACCCTAAACCGTCCCCGTCTCCTAACCCTAACCCTAGCCCGAACCCTAACCCTAACCCTTCCCCGAAGCCTGACCCTCACCCGTCCCCTAATCCTAACCCGTAGGCTCACACTAACCCGCGCCCTCACACGCACGCTCCCCCTAAAGCGTTGTCGGACCCTCACCTGGACCCTAAACCGTCCCCGTTCCCTAACCCTAACCCTAGCCCGAACCCTAACCCTAACCCTTCCCCGAAGCCTGACCCTCACCCGTCCCCTAATCCTAACCCGTACGCTCACACTAACCCGCGCCCTCACACGCACGCTCCCCCTAAAGCGTTGTCGGACCCTCACCTGGACCCTAAACCGTCCCCGTACCCTAACCCTAACCCTAGCCCGAACCCTAACCCTAAACCTTCCCCGAAACCTGACTCTCACCCGTCCCCTAATCCTAACACATACGCTCACACGAACCCACGCCCTCACACGCACGCTCCCCCTAAAGCGTTGTCGGACCCTCACCTGGACCATAAACCGTCCCCGTCCCCTAACCCTAACCCTAGCCCGAACCCTAACCCTAACCCTTCCCCGAAGCCTGACCCTCACCCGTCCCCTAATCCTAACCCGTAGGCTCACACTAACCCGCGCCCTCACACGCACGCTCCCCCTAAAGCGTTGTCGGACCCTCACCTGGACCCTAAACCGTCCCCGTCCCCTAACCCTAACCCTAGCCCGAACCCTAACCCTAAACCTTCATCGAAGCCTGACACTCACCCGTCCCCTAATCCTAACCCTTAGGCTCACACTAACCCGCGCCCTCACACGCACGCTCCCCCTAAAGCGTTGTCGGACCCTCACCTGCACCCTAAACCGTCCCCGTCCCCTAACCCTGACCCTAGCCCGAACCCTAACCCTAACCCTTCCCCGAAGCCTGACCCTCACCCGTCCCCTAATCCTAACCCGTACGCTAACACTAACTCGCGCCCTCACACGCACGCTCCCCCTAAAGCATTGTCGGACCCTCACCTGGACCCTAAACCGTCCCCGTCCCCTAACCCTAACCCTAGCCCAAACCCTAACCCTAACCCTTCCCCGAAACCTGACCCTCACCCGTCCCCTAATCCTAACACGTACGCTCACACTAACCCGCGCCCTCACACGCACGCTCCCCATAAAGCGTTGTCGGACCCTCACCTGGACCCTGAACCGTCCCCATCCTCTAACCCTAACCCTAGCCCGAACCCTAACCCTAACCCTTCCCCGAAGCCTGACCCTCACCTGTCCCCTAATCCTAACCCGTACGCTAACACTAACCTGCGCCCTCACACGCACGCTCCCCCTAAAGCGTTGTCAGACCCTCACCTACACCCTAAACCGTCCCCGTCCCCTAACCCTAACCCTAGCCCGAACCCTAACCCTAACCCTTCCCCGAAGCCTGACCCTCACCCGTCCCCTAATCCTAACCCGTACGCTCACACTAACCCGCGCCCTCACACGCACGCTCCCCCTAAAGCATTGTCGGACCCTCACCTGGACCCTAAACCGTCCCCGTCCCCTAACCCTAACCCTAGCCCGAAACCTAATCCTAACCATTCCCCGAAGCCTGACCCTCACCCGTCCCCTAATCCTAACCCGTAGGCTCACACTAACCCGCGCCCTCACACGCACGCTCCCCCTAAAACGTTGTCGGACCCTCACCTGGACCCTAAACCGTCCCCGTCCCCTAACCCTAACCCTAGCCCGAACCCTAACCCTAACCCTTCCCCGAAGCCTGACCCTCACCCGTCCCCTAATCCTAACCCGTAGGCTCACACTAACCCGCGCCCTCACACGCACGCTCCCCCTAAAGCGTTGTCGGACCCTCACCTGGACCCTAAACCGTCCCCGTCCCCTAACCCTAACCCTAGCCCAAACCCTAACCCTAACCCTTCCCCGAAGCCTGACACTCACCCGTCCCATAATCCTAACCCGTAGGCTCACACTAACCCGCGCCCTCACAAGCACGCTCCCCCTAAAGCGTTGTCGGACCCTCACCTGGACCCTAAACCGTCCCCGTCCCCTAACCCTAACCCTAGCCCGAACCCTAACCCTAACCCTTCCCCGAAGCCTGACCCTCACCCGTCCCCTAATCCTAACCCGTACGCTAACACTAACCTGCGCCCTCACACGCACGCTCCCGCTAAAGCGTTGTCGGACCCTCACCTGGACCCTAAACCGTCCCCGTCCCCTAACCCTAACCCTAGCCAGAACCCTAACCCTAACCCTTCCCCGAAGCCTGACCCTCACGCGTCCCCTAATCCTAACCCGTAGGCTCACACTAACCCGCGCCCTCACACGCACGCTGCCCCTAAAGCGTTGTCGGACCCTCACCTGGACCCTGAACCGTCCCCGTCCCCTAACCCTAACCCTAGCCCGAACCCTAACCCTAACCCTTCCCCGAAGCCTGACCCTCACCCGTCCCCTATACTAACCCGTACGCTAACACTAAACCGCGCCCTCACACGCACGCTCCCCCTAAAGCGTTGTCGGACCCTCACCTGCACCCTAAACCGTCCCCGTCCCCTAACCCTAACCCTAGCCCGAACCCAAACCCTAACCCTTCCCCGAAGCCTGACCCTCACCCGTCCCCTAATCCTAACCCGTACGCTCACACTAACCCGCGCCCTCACACGCACGCTCCCCCTAAAACATTGTCGGACCCTCACCTGGACCCTAAACCGTCCCCGTACCCTAACCCTAACCCTAGCCCGAACCCTAACCCTAAACCTTCCCCGAAACCTGACTCTCACCCGTCCCCTAATCCTAACACATACGCTCACACGAACCCACGCCCTCACACGCACGCTCCCCCTAAAGCGTTGTCGGACCCTCACCTGGACCATAAACCGTCCCCGTCCCCTAACCCTAACCCTAGCCCGAACCCTAAACCTAACCCTTCCCCGAAGCCTGACCCTCACCCGTCCCCTAATCCTAACCCGTAGGCTCACACTAACCCGCGCCCTCACACGCACGCTCCCCCTAAAGCGTTGTCGGACCCTCACCTGGACCCTAAACCGTCCCCGTCCCCTAACCCTAACCCTAGCCCGAACCCTAACCCTAACCCTTCCCCGAAGCCTGACACTAACCCGTCCCCTAATCCTAACCCGTACGCTAACACTAACAGGCGCCCTCACACGCACGCTCCCCCTAAAGCGTTGTCGGACCCTCACCTGCACCCTAAACCGTCCCCGTCCCCTAACCCTGACCCTAGCCCGAACCCTAACCCTAACCCTTCCCCGAAGCCTGACCCTCACCCGTCCCCTAATCCTAACCCGTAGGCTCACACTAACCCGCGCCCTCACACGCACGCTCCCCCTAAAGCGTTGTCGGACCCTCACCTGCACCCTAAACCGTCCCCGTCCCCTAACCCTAACCCTAGCCCGAACCCTAATCCTAACCATTCCCCGAAGCCTGACCCTCACCCGTCCCCTAATCCTAACCCGTACGCTCACACTAACCCGCGCCCTCACACGCACGCTCCCCCTAAAGCGTTTTCGGACCCTCACCTGGACCCTAAACCGTCCCCGTCCCCTAACCCTAACGCTAGCCCGAACCCTAACCCTAAACATTCCCCGAAGCCTGACCCTCACCCGTCCCCTAATCCTAACCCGTAGGCTCACACTAACCCGTGCCCTCACACGCACGCTCCCCCTAAAGCGTTGTCGGACCCTCACCTGGACCCTGAACCGTCCCCATCCCCTAACCCTAACCCTAGCCCGAACCCTAACCCTAACCCTTCCCCGAAGGCTGACCCTCAACCGTCCCATAATCCTAACCCGTACGCTAACACTAACCCGCGCCCTCACACGCACGCTCCCCCTAAAGCGTTGTCGGACCCTCACCTGCACCCTAAACCGTCCCCGTCCCCTAACCCTAACCCTAGCCCGAACCCTAACCCTAACCCTTCCCCGAAGCCTGACCCTCACCCGTCCCCTAATCCTAACCCGTACGCTCACACTAACCCACGCCCTCACACGCACGCTCCCCCTAAAGCATTGTCGGACCCTCACCTGGACCCTAAACCGTCCCCGTCCCCTAACCCTAACCCTAGCCCGAACCCTAACCCTAACCCTTCCCCGAAACCTGACCCTCACCCGTCCCCTAATCCTAACGCATACGCTCACACTAACCCGCGCCCTCACACGCACTCTGCCCCTAAAGCGTTGTCGGACCCTCACCTGGACCCTAAACCGTCCCCGTCTCCTAACCCTAACCCTAGCCCGAACCCTAAACCTAACCCTTCCCCGAAGCCTGACCCTCACCCGTCCCCTAATCCTAACCCGTAGGCTCACACTAACCCGCGCCCTCACACGCACGCTCCCCCTAAAGCGTTGTCGGACCCTCACCTGGACCCTAAATCGTCCCCGTCCCCTAACCCTAACCCTAGCCCGAACCCTAACCCTAACCCTTCCCCGAAGCCTGACCCTCACCCGTCCCCTATACTAACCCGTACGCTAACACAAAACCGCGCCCTCACACGCACGCTCCCCCTAAAGCGTTGTCGGACCCTCACCTGCACCCTAAACCGTCCCCGTCCCCTAACCCTAACCCTAGCCCGAACCCTAACCCTAACCCTTCCCCGAAGCCTGACCCTCACCCGTCCCCTAATCCTAACCCGTACGCTCACACTAACCCGCGCCCTCACACGCACGCTCCCCCTAAAACATTGTCGGACCCTCACCTGGACCCTAAACCGTCCCCGTACCCTAACCCTAACCCTAGCCCGAACCCTAACCCTAAACCTTCCCCGAAACCTGACTCTCACCCGTCCCCTAATCCTAACACATACGCTCACACGAACCCACGCCCTCACACGCACGCTCCCCCTAAAGCGTTGTCGGACCCTCACCTGGACCATAAACCGTCCCCGTCCCCTAACCCTAACCCTAGCCCGAACCCTAAACCTAACCCTTCCCCGAAGCCTGACCCTCACCCGTCCCCTAATCCTAACCCGTAGGCTCACACTAACCCGCGCCCTCACACGCACGCTCCCCCTAAAGCGTTGTCGGACCCTCACCTGGACCCTAAACCGTCCCCGTCCCCTAACCCTAACCCTAGCCTGAACCCTAACCCTAACCCTTCCCCGAAGCCTGACACTCACCCGTCCCCTAATCCTAACCCGTACGCTAACACTAACACGCGCCCTCACACGCACGCTCCCCCTAAAGCGTTGTCGGACCCTCACCTGCACCCTAAACCGTCCCCGTCCCCTAACCCTGACCCTAGCCCGAACCCTAACCCTAACCCTTCCCCGAAGCCTGACCCTCACCCGTCCCCTAATCCTAACCCTTACGCTAACACTAACCTGCGCCCTCACACGCACGCTCCCCCTAAAGCGTTGTCAGACCCTCACCTGGACCCTAAACCGTCCCCGTCCCCTAACCCTAACCCTAGCCCAAACCCTAACCCTAACCCTTCCCCGAAACCTGACCCTCACCCGTCCCCTAATCCTAACACGTACGCTCACACTAACCCGCGCCCTCACACGCACGCTGCCCCTAAAGCGTTGTCGGACCCTCACCTGGACCCTAAACCATCCCCGTCCCCTAACCCTAACCCTAGCCCGAACCCTAACCCTAACCCTTCCCCGAAGCCTGACCCTCACCCGTCCCCTACTCCTAACCCGTAGGCTCACACTAACCCGCGCCTTCACACGCACGCTCCCCCTAAAGCATTGTCGGACCCTCACCTGGACCCTAAACCGTCCCCATCCCCTAACCCTAACCCTAGCCCGAACCCTAACCCTAACCCTTCCCCGAAGCCTGACCCTCACCCGTACCCTAATCCTAACCCGTACGCTAACACTAAACCGCGCCCTCACACGCACGCTCCCCCTAAAGCGTTGTCGGACCCTCACCTGCACCCTAAACCGTCCCCGTCCCCTAACCCTAACCCTAGCCCGAACCCTAATCCTAACCATTCCCCGAAGCCTGACCCTCACCCGTCCCCTAATCCTAACCCGTACGCTCACACTAACCCGCGCCCTCACACGCACGCTCCCCCTAAAGCGTTTTCGGACCCTCACGTGGACCCTAAACCGTCCCCGTCCCCTAACCCTAACGCTAGCCCGAACCCTAACCCTAAACATTCCCCGAAGCCTGACTCTCACCCGTCCCCTAATCCTAACCCGTAGGCTCACACTAACCCGTGCCCTCACACGCACGCTCCCCCTAAAGCGTTGTCGGACCCTCACCTGGACCCTGAACCGTCCCCATCCCCTAACCCTAACCCTAGCCCGAACCCTAACCCTAACCCTTCCCCGAAGGCTGACCCTCAACCGTCCCATAATCCTAACCCGTACGCTAACACTAACCCGCGCCCTCACACGCACGCTCCCCCTAAAGCGTTGTCGGACCCTCACCTGCACCCTAAACCGTCCCCGTCCCCTAACCCTAACCCTAGCCCGAACCCTAACCCTAACCCTTCCCCGAAGCCTGACCCTCACCCGTCCCCTAATCCTAACCCGTACGCTCACACTAACCCACGCCCTCACACGCACGCTCCCCCTAAAGCATTGTCGGACCCTCACCTGGACCCTAAACCGTCCCCGTCCCCTAACCCTAACCCTAGCCCGAACCCTAACCCTAACCCTTCCCCGAAACCTGACCCTCACCCGTCCCCTAATCCTAACACATACGCTCACACTAACCCGCGCCCTCACACGCACTCTGCCCCTAAAGCGTTGTCGGACCCTCACCTGGACCCTAAACCGTCCCCGTCTCCTAACCCTAACCCTAGCCCGAACCCTAAACCTAACCCTTCCCCGAAGCCTGACCCTCACCCGTCCCCTAATCCTAACCCGTAGGCTCACACTAACCCGCGCCCTCACACGCACGCTCCCCCTAAAGCGTTGTCGGACCCTCACCTGGACCCTAAATCGTCCCCGTCCCCTAACCCTAACCCTAGCCCGAACCCTAACCCTAACCCTTCCCCGAAGCCTGACCCTCACCCGTCCCCTATACTAACCCGTACGCTAACACTAAACCGCGCCCTCACACGCACGCTCCCCCTAAAGCGTTGTCGGACCCTCACCTGCACCCTAAACCGTCCCCGTCCCCTAACCCTAACCCTAGCCCGAACCCTAACCCTAACCCTTCCCCGAAGCCTGACCCTCACCCGTCCCCTAATCCTAACCCGTACGCTCACACTAACCCGCGCCCTCACACGCACGCTCCCCCTAAAACATTGTCGGACCCTCACCTGGACCCTAAACCGTCCCCGTACCCTAACCCTAACCCTAGCCCGAACCCTAACCCTAAACCTTCCCCGAAACCTGACTCTCACCCGTCCCCTAATCCTAACACATACGCTCACACGAACCCACGCCCTCACACGCACGCTCCCCCTAAAGCGTTGTCGGACCCTCACCTGGACCATAAACCGTCCCCGTCCCCTAACCCTAACCCTAGCCCGAACCCTAAACCTAACCCTTCCCCGAAGCCTGACCCTCACCCGTCCCCTAATCCTAACCCGTAGGCTCACACTAACCCGCGCCCTCACACGCACGCTCCCCCTAAAGCGTTGTCGGACCCTCACCTGGACCCTAAACCGTCCCCGTCCCCTAACCCTAACCCTAGCCCGAACCCTAACCCTAACCCTTCCCCGAAGCCTGACACTCACCCGTCCCCTAATCCTAACCCGTACGCTAACACTAACACGCGCCCTCACACGCACGCTCCCCCTAAAGCGTTGTCGGACCCTCACCTGCACCCTAAACCGTCCCCGTCCCCTAACCCTGACCCTAGCCCGAACCCTAACCCTAACCCTTCCCCGAAGCCTGACACTCACCCGTCCCCTAATCCTAACCCTTACGCTAACACTAACCTGCGCCCTCACACGCACGCTCCCCCTAAAGCGTTGTCAGACCCTCACCTGGACCCTAAACCGTCCCCGTCCCCTAACCCTAACCCTAGCCCAAACCCTAACCCTAACCCTTCCCCGAAACCTGACCCTCACCCGTCCCCTAATCCTAACACGTACGCTCACACTAACCCGCGCCCTCACACGCACGCTGCCCCTAAAGCGTTGTCGGACCCTCACCTGGACCCTAAACCATCCCCGTCCCCTAACCCTAACCCTAGCCCGAACCCTAACCCTAACCCTTCCCCGAAGCCTGACCCTCACCCGTCCCCTACTCCTAACCCGTAGGGTCACACTAACCCGCGCCCTCACACGCACGCTCCCCCTAAAGCGTTTTCGGACCCTCACCTGGACCCTAAACCGTCCCCGTCCCCTAACCCTAACCCTAGCCCGAACGCTAACCCTAAACATTCCCCGAAGCCTGACTCTCACCCGTCCCCTAATCCTAACCCGTAGGCTCACACTAACCCGTGCCCTCACATGCACGCTCCCCCTAAAGCGTTGTCGGACCCTCACCTGGACCCTGAACCGTCCCCATCCCATAACCCTAACCCTAGCCCGAACCCTAACCCTAACCCTTCCCCGAAGGCTGACCCTCAACCGTCCCATAATCCTAACCCGTACGCTAACACTAACCCACGCCCTCACACGCACGCTCCCCCTAAAGCGTTGTAGACCCTCACCTGCACCCTAAACCGTCCCCGTCCCCTAACCCTAACCCTAGCCCGAACCCTAACCCTAACCCTTCCCCGAAGCCTGACCCTCACCCGTCCCCTAATCCTAACCCGTACGCTCACACTAACCCACGCCCTCACACGCACGCTCCCCCTAAAGCATTGTCGGACCCTCACCTGGACCCTAAACCGTCCCCGTACCCTAACCCTAACCCTAGCCCGAACCCTAACCCTAACCCTTCCCCGAAACCTGACCCTCACCCGTCCCCTAATCCTAACACATACGCTCACACTAACCCGCGCCCTCACACGCACGCTCCCCCTAAAGCGTTGTCGGACCCTCACCTGGACCCTAAACCGTCCCAGTCCCCTAACCCTAACCCTAGCCCGAAGCCTAAAGCTAACCCTTCCCCGAAGCCTGACTCTCACCCGTCCCCTAATCCTAACCCGTAGGCTCACACTAACCCGTGCCCTCACACGCACGCTCCCCCTAAAGCGTTGTCGGACCCTCACCTGGACCCTAAACCGTCCCCGTCCCCTAACCCTAACCCTAGCCCGAACCCTAACCCTAACCCTTCCCCGAAGCCTGACACTCACCCGTCCCCTAATCCTAACCCGTACGCTCACACTAACCCACGCCCTCACACGCACGCTCCCCCTAAAGCATTGTCGGACCCTCACCTGGACCCTAAACCGTCCCCGTACCCTAACCCTAACCCTAGCCCGAACCCTAACCCTAACCCTTCCCCGAAACCTGACCCTCACCCGTCCCCTAATCCTAACACATACGCTCACACTAACCCGCGCCCTCACACGCACGCTCCCCCTAAAGCGTTGTCGGACCCTCACCTGGACCCTAAACCGTCCCAGTCCCCTAACCCTAACCCTAGCCCGAACCCTAAAGCTAACCCTTCCCCGAAGCCTGACCCTCACCCGTCCCCTAATCCTAACCCGTAGGCTCACACTAACCCGCGCCCTCACACGCACGCTCCCCCTAAAACGTTGTCGGACCCTCACCTGGACCCTAAACCGTCCCCGTCCCCTAACCCTAACCCTAGCCCGAACCCTAACCCTAACCCTTCCCCGAAGCCTGACCCTCACCCGTCCCCTAATCCTAACCCGTACGCTAACATTAACCTGCGCCCTCACACGCACGCTCCCGCTAAAGCGTTGTCGGACCCTCACCTGGACCCTAAACCGTCCCCGTCCCCTAACCCTAACCCTAGCCCGAACCCTAACCCTAACCCTTCCCCGAAGCCTGACTCTCACCCGTCCCCTAATCCTAACCCGTAGGCTCACACTAACCCGCGCCCTCACACGCACGCTCCCCCTAAAGCGTTTTCGGACCCTCACCTGGACCCTAAACCGTCCCCGTCCCCTAACCCTAACCCGAGCCCCAACCCTAACCCTAAACCTTCCCCGAAGCCTGACTCTCACCCGTCCTCTAATCCTAACACGTACACTCACACTAACCCGCGCCCTCACACGCACGCTCCCCCTAAAGCGTTGTCGGACCCTCACCTGGACCCTAAACCGTCCCCGTACCCTAACCCTAACCCTAGCCCAAACCCTAACCCTAACCCTTCCCCGAAACCTGACCCTCACCCGTCCCCTAATCCTAACACGTACGCTCACACTAACCCGCGCCCTCACTCGCACGCTGCCCCTAAAGCGTTGTCGGACCCTCACCTGGACCCTAAACCATCCCCGTCCCCTAACCCTAACCCTAGCCTGAACCCTAACCCTAACCCTTCCCCGAAGCCTGACCCTCACCCGTCCCCTAATCCTAACCCGTAGGCTCACACTAACCCGCGCCCTCACACGCACGCTCCCCCTAAAGCGTTGTCGGACCCTCACCTGCTCCCTGAACCGTCCCCATCCCCTAACCCTAACCCTAGCCCGAACCCTAACCCTAACCCTTCCCCGAAGCCTGACACTCACCCGTCCCCTAATCCTTACCCGTACGCTAACACTAACACGCGCCCTCACACGCACGCTCCCCCTAAAGCGTTGTCGGACCCTCACCTGGACCCTAAACCGTCCCCGTCCCCTAACCCTAACCCTAGCCCGAACCCTAACCCTAACCCTTCCCCGAAGCCTGACCCTCACCCGTCCCCTAATCCTAACCCGTACGCTAACACTAACCTGCGCCCTCACACGCACGCTCCCGCTAAAGCGTTGTCGGACTCTCACCTGGACCCTAAACCGTCCCCGTCCCCTAACCCTAACCCTAGCCCGAACCCTAACCCTAACCCTTCCCCGAAGCCTGACCATCACTCGTCCCCTAATCCTAACCCGTAGGCTCACACTAACCCGCGCCCTCACACGCACGCTCCCCCTAAAGCGTTGTCGGACCCTCACCTGGACCCTAAACCGTCCCCGTCCCCTAACCCTAACCCTAGCCCGAACCCTAACCCTAACCCTTCCCCGAAGCCTGACCCTCACCCGTCCCCTAATCCTAACCCGTACGCTCACACTAACCCACGCCCTCACAAGCACGCTCCCCCTAAAGCATTGTCGGACCCTCACCTGGACCCTAAACCGTCCCCGTACCCTAACCCTAACCCTAGCCCGAACCCTAACCCTAAACCTTCCCCGAAACCTGACCCTCACCCGTCCCCTAATCCTAACACATACGCTCACACTAACCCGCGCCCTCACACGCACGCTCCCCCTAAAGCGTTGTCGGACCCTCACCTGGACCCTAAACCGTCCCAGTCCCCTAACCCTAACCCTAGCCCGAACCCTAAAGCTAACCCTTCCCCGAAGCCTGACCCTCACCCGTCCCCTAATCCTAACCCGTAGGCTCACACTAACCCGCGCCCTCACACGCACGCTCCCCCTAAAGCGTTGTCGGACCCTCACCTGGACCCTAAACCGTCCCCGTCCCCTAACCCTAACCCTAGCCCGAACCCTAACCCTAACCCTTCCCCGAAGCCTGACTCTCACCCGTCCCCTAATCCTAACCCGTAGGCTCACACTAACCCGCGCCCTCACACGCACGCTCCCCCTAAAGCGTTTTCGGACCCTCACCTGGACCCTAAACCGTCCCCGTCCCCTAACCCTAACCCGAGCCCCAACCCTAACCCTAAACCTTCCCCGAAGCCTGACTCTCACCTGTCCTCTAATCCTAACACGTACACTCACACTAACCCGCGCCCTCACACGCACGCTCCCCCTAAAGCGTTGTCGGACCCTCACCTGGACCCTAAACCGTCCCCGTCCCCTAACCCTAACCCTAGCCCAAACCCTAACCCTAACCCTTCCCCGAAACCTGACCCTCACCCGTCCCCTAATCCTAACACATACGCTCACACGAACCCGCGCCCTCACACGCACGCTCCCCCTAAAGCGTTGTCGGACCCTCACCTGGACCATAAACCGTCCCCGTCCCCTAACCCTAACCCTAGCCCGAACCTTAAACCTAACCCTTCCCCGAAGCCTGACCCTCACCCGTCCCCTAATCCTAACCCGTAGGCTCACACTAACCCGCGCCCTCACACGCACGCTCCCCCTAAAGCGTTGTCGGACCCTCACCTGGACCCTAAACCGTCCCCGTCCCCTAACCCTAACCCTAGCCCGAACCCTAACCCTAACCCTTCCCCGAAGCCTGACACTCACCCGTCCCCTAATCCTAACCCGTACGCTAACACTAACACGCGCCCTCACACGCACGCTCCCCCTAAAGCGTTGTCGGACCCTCACCTGCACCCTAAACCGTCCCCGTCCCCTAACCCTGACCCTAGCCCGAACCCTAACCCTAACCCTTCCCCGAAGCCTGACCCTCACCCGTCCCCTAATCCTAACCCGTAGGCTCACACTAACCCGCGCCCTCACACGCACGCTCCCCCTAAAGCGTTGTCGGACCCTCACCTGCTCCCTGAACCGTCCCCATCCCCTAACCCTAACCCTAGCCCGAACCCTAACCCTAACCCTTCCCCGAAGCCTGACCCTCACCCGTCCCCTACTCCTAACCCGTAGGCTCACACTAACCCGCGCCCTCACACGCACGCTCCCCCTAAAGCGTTGTCGGACCCTCACCTGCTCCCTGAACCGTCCCCATCCCCTAACCCTAACCCTAGCCCGAACCCTAACCCTAACCCTTCCCCGAAGCCTGACACTCACCCGTCCCCTAATCCTAACCCGTACGCTAACACTAACACGCGCCCTCACACGCACGCTCCCCCTAAAGCGTTGTCGGACCCTCACCTGCACCCTAAACCGTCCCCGTCCCCTAACCCTGACCCTAGCCCGAACCCTAACCCTAACCCTTCCCCGAAGCCTGACCCTCACCCGTCCCCTAATCCTAACCCTTACGCTAACACTAACCTGCGCCCTCACACGCACGCTCCCCCTAAAGCGTTGTCAGACCCTCACCTGGACCCTAAACCGTCCCCGTCCCCTAACCCTAACCCTAGCCCAAACCCTAACCCTAAACCTTCCCCGAAACCTGACCCTCACCCGTCCCCTAATCCTAACACGTACGCTCACACTAACCCGCGCCCTCACACGCACGCTGCCCCTAAAGCGTTGTCGGACCCTCACCTGGACCCTAAACCATCCCCGTCCCCTAACCCGAACCCTAACCCTAACCCTTCCCCGAAACCTGACCCTCACCCGTCCCCAAATCCTAACACGTACGCTCACACTAACCCGCGCCCTCACACGCACGCTGCCCCTAAAGCTTTGTCGGACCCTCACCTGGACCCTAAACCATCCCCGTCCCCTAACCCTAACCCTAGCCCGAACCCTAACCCTAACCCTTCCACGAAGCCTGACCCTCACCCGTCCCCTAATCCTAACCCGTACGCTAACACTAACCCGCGCCCTCACACGCACGCTCCCCCTAAAGCGTTGTCGGACCCTCACCTGGACCCTAAACCGTCCCCGTCCCCTAACCCTAACCCTAGCCCGAACCCTAACCCTAACCCTTCCCCGAAGCCTGACCCTCACCCGTCCCCTAATCCTAACCCGTACGCTCACACTAACCCGCGCCCTCACACGCACACTCCGCCTAAAGCATTGTCGGACCCTCACCTGGACCCTAAACCGTCCCCGTCCCCTAACCCTAACCCTAGCCCGAACCCTAACCCTAACCCTTCCCCGAAACCTGACCCTCACCCGTCCCCTAATCCTAACACATACGCTCACACTAACCCGCGCCCTCACACGCACGCTGCCCCTAAAGCATTGTCGGACCCTCACCTGGACCCTAAACCGTCCCCGTTTCCTAACCCTAACCCTAGCCCGAACCCTAAACCTAACCCTTCCCCGAAGCCTGACCCTCACCCGTCCCCTAATCCTAACCCGTAGGCTCACACTAACCCGCGCCCTCACACGCACGCTCCCCCTAAAGCGTTGTCGGACCCTCACCTGGACCCTAAATCGTCCCCATCCCCTAACCCTAACCCTAGCCCGAACCCTAACCCTAACCCTTCCCCGAAGCCTGACCCTCACCCGTCCCCTATACTAACCCGTACGCTAACACTAAACCGCGCCCTCACACGCACGCTCCCCCTAAAGCGTTGTCGGACCCTCACCTGCACCCTAAACCGTCCCCGTCCCCTAACCCTAACCCTAGCTCGAACCCTAACCCTAACCCTTCCCCGAAGCCTGACCCTCACCCGTCCCCTAATCCTAACCCGTACGCTCACACTAACCCGCGCCCTCACACGCACGCTCCCCCTAAAGCATTGTCGGACCCTCACCTGGACCCTAAACCGTCCCCGTACCCTAACCCTAACCCTAGCCCGAACCCTAACCCTAAACCTTCCCCGAAACCTGACCCTCACCCGTCCCCTAATCCTAACACATACGCTCACACGAACCCGCGCCCTCACACGCACGCTCCCCCTAAAGCGTTTTCGGACCCTCACCTGGACCCTAAACCGTCCCCGTCCCCTAACCCTAACCCTAGCCCGAACGCTAACCCTAAACATTCCCCGAAGCCTGACTCTCACCCGTCCCCTAATCCTAACCCGTAGGCTCACACTAACCCGTGCCCTCACATGCACGCTCCCCCTAAAGCGTTGTCGGACCCTCACCTGGACCCTGAACCGTCCCCATCCCCTAACCCTAACCCTAGCCCGAACCCTAACCCTAACCCTTCCCCGAAGCCTGACCCTCACCCGTCCCCTACTCCTAACCCGTAGGCTCACACTAACCCGCGCCCTCACACGCACGCTCCCCCTAAAGCGTTGTCGGACCCTCACCTGCTCCCTGAACCGTCCCCATCCCCTAACCCTAACCCTAGCCCGAACCCTAACCCTAACCCTTCCCCGAAGCCTGACACTCACCCGTCCCCTAATCCTTACCCGTACGCTAACACTAACACGCGCCCTCACACGCACGCTCCCCCTAAAGCGTTGTCGGACCCTCACCTGGACCCTAAACCGTCCCCGTCCCCTAACCCTAACCCTAGCCCGAACCCTAACCCTAACCCTTCCCCGAAGCCTGACCCTCACCAGTCCCCTAATCCTATCCCGTACGCTAACACTAACCTGCGCCCTCACACGCACGCTCCCGCTAAAGCGTTGTCGGACTCTCACCTGGACCCTAAACCGTCCCCGTCCCCTAACCCTAACCCTAGCCCGAACCCTAACCCTAACCCTTCCCCGAAGCCTGACTCTCACCCGTCCCCTAATCCTAACCCGTAGGCTCACACTAACCCGCGCCCTCACACGCACGCTCCCCCTAAAGCGTTTTCGGACCCTCACCTGGACCCTAAACCGTCCCCGTCCCCTAACCCTAACCCGAGCCCCAACCCTAACCCTAAACATTCCGCGAAGCCTGACTCTCACCCGTCCTCTAATCCTAACACGTACACTCACACTAACCCGCGCCCTCACACGCACGCTCCCCCTAAAGCGTTGTCGGACCCTCACCTGGACCCTAAACCGTCCCCGTACCCTAACCCTAACCCTAGCCCAAACCCTAACCCTAACCCTTCCCCGAAACCTGACCCTCACCCGTCCCCTAATCCTAACACATACGCTCACACTAACCCGCGCCCTCACACGCACGCTCCCCCTAAAGCGTTGTCGGACCCTCACCTGGACCCTAAACCGTCCCAGTCCCCTAACCCTAACCCTAGCCCGAACCCTAACCCTAACCCTTCCCCGAAGCCTGACCCTCACCCGGCCCCTAATCCTAACCCGTAGGCTCACACTAACCCGCGCCCTCACACGCACGCTCCCCCTAAAGCGTTGTCGGACCCTCACCTGGACCCTAAACCGTCCCCGTCCCCTAACCCTAACCCTAGCCCGAACCCTAACCCTAAACCTTCATCGAAGCCTGACACTCACCCGTCCCCTAATCCTAACCCTTAGGCTCACACTAACCCGCGCCCTCACACGCACGCTCCCCCTAAAGCGTTGTCGGACCCTCACCTGCACCCTAAACCGTCCCCGTCCCCTAACCCTGACCCTAGCCCGAACCCTAACCCTAACCCTTCCCCGAAGCCTGACCCTCACCCGTCCCCTAATCCTAACCCGTACGCTAACACTAACTCGCGCCCTCACACGCACGCTCCCCCTAAAGCATTGTCGGACCCTCACCTGGACCCTAAACCGTCCCCGTCCCCTAACCCTAACCCTAGCCCAAACCCTAACCCTAACCCTTCCCCGAAACCTGACCCTCACCCGTCCCCTAATCCTAACACGTACGCTCACACTAACCCGCGCCCTCACACGCACGCTCCCCCTAAAGCGTTGTCGGACCCTCACCTGGACCCTGAACCGTCCCCATCCTCTAACCCTAACCCTAGCCCGAACCCTAACCCTAACCCTTCCCCGAAGCCTGACCCTCACCTGTCCCCTAATCCTAACCCGTACGCTAACACTAACCTGCGCCCTCACACGCACGCTCCCCCTAAAGCGTTGTCAGACCCTCACCTACACCCTAAACCGTCCCCGTCCCCTAACCCTAACCCTAGCCCGAACCCTAACCCTAACCCTTCCCCGAAGCCTGACCCTCACCCGTCCCCTAATCCTAACCCGTACGCTCACACTAACCCGCGCCCTCACACGCACGCTCCCCCTAAAGCATTGTCGGACCCTCACCTGGACCCTAAACCGTCCCCGTCCCCTAACCCTAACCCTAGCCCGAAACCTAATCCTAACCATTCCCCGAAGCCTGACCCTCACCCGTCCCCTAATCCTAACCCGTACGCTCACACTAACCCGCGCCCTCACACGCACGCTCCCCCTAAAACGTTGTCGGACCCTCACCTGGACCCTAAACCGTCCCCGTCCCCTAACCCTAACCCTAGCCCGAACCCTAACCCTAACCCTTCCCCGAAGCCTGACCCTCACCCGTCCCCTAATCCTAACCCGTAGGCTCACACTAACCCGCGCCCTCACACGCACGCTCCCCCTAAAGCGTTGTCGGACCCTCACCTGGACCCTAAACCGTCCCCGTCCCCTAACCCTAACCCTAGCCCAAACCCTAACCCTAACCCTTCCCCGAAGCCTGACACTCACCCGTCCCATAATCCTAACCCGTAGGCTCACACTAACCCGCGCCCTCACAAGCACGCTCCCCCTAAAGCGTTGTCGGACCCTCACCTGGACCCTAAACCGTCCCCGTCCCCTAACCCTAACCCTAGCCCGAACCCTAACCCTAACCCTTCCCCGAAGCCTGACCCTCACCCGTCCCCTAATCCTAACCCGTACGCTAACACTAACCTGCGCCCTCACACGCACGCTCCCGCTAAAGCGTTGTCGGACCCTCACCTGGACCCTAAACCGTCCCCGTCCCCTAACCCTAACCCTAGCCCGAACCCTAACCCTAACCCTTCCCCGAAGCCTGACCCTCACGCGTCCCCTAATCCTAACCCGTAGGCTCACACTAACCCGCGCCCTCACACGCACGCTGCCCCTAAAGCGTTGTCGGACCCTCACCTGGACCCTGAACCGTCCCCGTCCCCTAACCCTAACCCTAGCCCGAACCCTAACCCTAACCCTTCCCCGAAGCCTGACCCTCACCCGTCCCCTATACTAACCCGTACGCTAACACTAAACCGCGCCCTCACACGCACGCTCCCCCTAAAGCGTTGTCGGACCCTCACCTGCACCCTAAACCGTCCCCGTCCCCTAACCCTAACCCTAGCCCGAACCCTAACCCTAACCCTTCCCCGAAGCCTGACCCTCACCCGTCCCCTAATCCTAACCCGTACGCTCACACTAACCCGCGCCCTCACACGCACGCTCCCCCTAAAACATTGTCGGACCCTCACCTGGACCCTAAACCGTCCCCGTACCCTAACCCTAACACTAGCCCGAACCCTAACCCTAAACCTTCCCCGAAACCTGACTCTCACCCGTCCCCTAATCCTAACACATACGCTCACACGAACCCACGCCCTCACACGCACGCTCCCCCTAAAGCGTTGTCGGACCCTCACCTGGACCATAAACCGTCCCCGTCCCCTAACCCTAACCCTAGCCCGAACCCTAAACCTAACCCTTCCCCGAAGCCTGACCCTCACCCGTCCCCTAATCCTAACCCGTAGGCTCACACTAACCCGCGCCCTCACACGCACGCTCCCCCTAAAGCGTTGTCGGACCCTCACCTGGACCCTAAACCGTCCCCGTCCCCTAACCCTAACCCTAGCCCGAACCCTAACCCTAACCCTTCCCCGAAGCCTGACACTAACCCGTCCCCTAATCCTAACCCGTACGCTAACACTAACACGCGCCCTCACACGCACGCTCCCCCTAAAGCGTTGTCGGACCCTCACCTGCACCCTAAACCGTCCCCGTCCCCTAACCCTGACCCTAGCCCGAACCCTAACCCTAACCCTTCCCCGAAGCCTGACCCTCACCCGTCCCCTAATCCTAACCCGTAGGCTCACACTAACCCGCGCCCTCACACGCACGCTCCCCCTAAAGCGTTGTCGGACCCTCACCTGCACCCTAAACCGTCCCCGTCCCCTAACCCTAACCCTAGCCCGAACCCTAATCCTAACCATTCCCCGAAGCCTGACCCTCACCCGTCCCCTAATCCTAACCCGTACGCTCACACTAACCCGCGCCCTCACACGCACGCTCCCCCTAAAGCGTTTTCGGACCCTCACCTGGACCCTAAACCGTCCCCGTCCCCTAACCCTAACGCTAGCCCGAACCCTAACCCTAAACATTCCCCGAAGCCTGACTCTCACCCGTCCCCTAATCCTAACCCGTAGGCTCACACTAACCCGTGCCCTCACACGCACGCTCCCCCTAAAGCGTTGTCGGACCCTCACCTGGACCCTGAACCGTCCCCATCCCCTAACCCTAACCCTAGCCCGAACCCTAACCCTAACCCTTCCCCGAAGGCTGACCCTCAACCGTCCCATAATCCTAACCCGTACGCTAACACTAACCCGCGCCCTCACACGCACGCTCCCCCTAAAGCGTTGTCGGACCCTCACCTGCACCCTAAACCGTCCCCGTCCCCTAACCCTAACCCTAGCCCGAACCCTAACCCTAACCCTTCCCCGAAGCCTGACCCTCACCCGTCCCCTAATCCTAACCCGTACGCTCACACTAACCCACGCCCTCACACGCACGCTCCCCCTAAAGCATTGTCGGACCCTCACCTGGACCCTAAACCGTCCCCGTCCCCTAACCCTAACCCTAGCCCGAACCCTAACCCTAACCCTTCCCCGAAACCTGACCCTCACCCGTCCCCTAATCCTAACACATACGCTCACACTAACCCGCGCCCTCACACGCACTCTGCCCCTAAAGCGTTGTCGGACCCTCACCTGGACCCTAAACCGTCCCCGTCTCCTAACCCTAACCCTAGCCCGAACCCTAAACCTAACCCTTCCCCGAAGCCTGACCCTCACCCGTCCCCTAATCCTAACCCGTAGGCTCACACTAACCCGCGCCCTCACACGCACGCTCCCCCTAAAGCGTTGTCGGACCCTCACCTGGACCCTAAATCGTCCCCGTCCCCTAACCCTAACCCTAGCCCGAACCCTAACCCTAACCCTTCCCCGAAGCCTGACCCTCACCCGTCCCCTATACTAACCCGTACGCTAACACTAAACCACGCCCTTACACGCACGCTCCCCCTAAAGCGTTGTCGGACCCTCACCTGCACCCTAAACCGTCCCCGTCCCCTAACCCTAACCCTAGCCCGAACCCTAACCCTAACCCTTCCCCGAAGCCTGACCCTCACCCGTCCCCTAATCCTAACCCGTACGCTCACACTAACCCGCGCCCTCACACGCACGCTCCCCCTAAAACATTGTCGGACCCTCACCTGGACCCTAAACCGTCCCCGTACCCTAACCCTAACCCTAGCCCGAACCCTAACCCTAAACCTTCCCCGAAACCTGACTCTCACCCGTCCCCTAATCCTAACACATACGCTCACACGAACCCACGCCCTCACACGCACGCTCCCCCTAAAGCGTTGTCGGACCCTCACCTGGACCATAAACCGTCCCCGTCCCCTAACCCTAACCCTAGCCCGAACCCTAAACCTAACCCTTCCCCGAAGCCTGACCCTCACCCGTCCCCTAATCCTAACCCGTAGGCTCACACTAACCCGCGCCCTCACACGCACGCTCCCCCTAAAGCGTTGTCGGACCCTCACCTGGACCCTAAACCGTCCCCGTCCCCTAACCCTAACCCTAGCCCGAACCCTAACCCTAACCCTTCCCCGAAGCCTGACACTCACCCGTCACCTAATCCTAACCCGTACGCTAACACTAACACGCGCCCTCACACGCACGCTCCCCCTAAAGCGTTGTCGGACCCTCACCTGCACCCTAAACCGTCCCCGTCCCCTAACCCTGACCCTAGCCCGAACCCTAACCCTAACCCTTCCCCGAAGCCTGACCCTCACCCGTCCCCTAATCCTAACCCTTACGCTAACACTAACCTGCGCCCTCACACGCACGCTCCCCCTAAAGCGTTGTCAGACCCTCACCTGGACCCTAAACCGTCCCCGTCCCCTAACCCTAACCCTAGCCCAAACCCTAACCCTAACCCTTCCCCGAAACCTGACCCTCACCCGTCCCCTAATCCTAACACGTACGCTCACACTAACCCGCGCCCTCACACGCACGCTGCCCCTAAAGCGTTGTCGGACCCTCACCTGGACCCTAAACCATCCCCGTCCCCTAACCCTAACCCTAGCCCGAACCCTAACCCTAACCCTTCCCCGAAGCCTGACCCTCACCCGTCCCCTACTCCTAACCCGTAGGCTCACACTAACCCGCGCCTTCACACGCACGCTCCCCCTAAAGCATTGTCGGACCCTCACCTGGACCCTGAACCGTCCCCATCCCCTAACCCTAACCCTAGCCCGAACCCTAACCCTAACCCTTCCCCGAAGCCTGACCCTCACCCGTCCCCTAATCCTAACCCGTACGCTCACACTAACCCACGCCCTCACACGCACGCTCCCCCTAAAGCATTGTCGGACCCTCACCTGGACCCTAAACCGTCCCCGTCCCCTAACCCTAACCCTAGCCCGAACCCTAACCCTAACCCTTCCCCGAAACCTGACCCTCACCCGTCCCCTAATCCTAACACATACGCTCACACTAACCCGCGCCCTCACACGCACTCTGCCCCTAAAGCGTTGTCGGACCCTCACCTGGACCCTAAACCGTCCCCGTCTCCTAACCCTAACCCTAGCCCGAACCCTAAACCTAACCCTTCCCCGAAGCCTGACCCTCACCCGTCCCCTAATCCTAACCCGTAGGCTCACACTAACCCGCGCCCTCACACGCACGCTCCCCCTAAAGCGTTGTCGGACCCTCACCTGGACCCTAAATCGTCCCCGTCCCCTAACCCTAACCCTAGCCCGAACCCTAACCCTAACCCTTCCCCGAAGCCTGACCCTCACCCGTCCCCTATACTAACCCGTACGCTAACACTAAACCGCGCCCTCACACGCACGCTCCCCCTAAAGCGTTGTCGGACCCTCACCTGCACCCTAAACCGTCCCCGTCCCCTAACCCTAACCCTAGCCCGAACCCTAACCCTAACCCTTCCCCGAAGCCTGACCCTCACCCGTCCCCTAATCCTAACCCGTACGCTCACACTAACCCGCGCCCTCACACGCACGCTCCCCCTAAAACATTGTCGGACCCTCACCTGGACCCTAAACCGTCCCCGTACCCTAACCCTAACCCTAGCCCGAACCCTAACCCTAAACCTTCCCCGAAACCTGACTCTCACCCGTCCCCTAATCCTAACACATACGCTCACACGAACCCACGCCCTCACACGCACGCTCCCCCTAAAGCGTTGTCGGACCCTCACCTGGACCATAAACCGTCCCCGTCCCCTAACCCTAACCCTAGCCCGAACCCTAAACCTAACCCTTCCCCGAAGCCTGACCCTCACCCGTCCCCTAATCCTAACCCGTAGGCTCACACTAACCCGCGCCCTCACACGCACGCTCCCCCTAAAGCGTTGTCGGACCCTCACCTGGACCCTAAACCGTCCCCGTCACCTAACCCTAACCCTAGCCCGAACCCTAACCCTAACCCTTCCCCGAAGCCTGACACTCACCCGTCCCCTAATCCTAACCCGTACGCTAACACTAACACGCGCCCTCACACGCACGCTCCCCCTAAAGCGTTGTCGGACCCTCACCTGCACCCTAAACCGTCCCCGTCCCCTAACCCTGACCCTAGCCCGAACCCTAACCCTAACCCTTCCCCGAAGCCTGACACTCACCCGTCCCCTAATCCTAACCCTTACGCTAACACTAACCTGCGCCCTCACACGCACGCTCCCCCTAAAGCATTGTCGGACCCTCACCTGGACCCTAAACCGTCCCCGTCCCCTAACCCTAACCCTAGCCCGAAACCTAATCCTAACCATTCCCCGAAGCCTGACCCTCACCCGTCCCCTAATCCTAACCCGTACGCTCACACTAACCCGCGCCCTCACACGCACGCTCCCCCTAAAACGTTGTCGGACCCTCACCTGGACCCTAAACCGTCCCCGTCCCCTAACCCTAACCCTAGCCCGAACCCTAACCCTAACCCTTCCCCGAAGCCTGACCCTCACCCGTCCCCTAATCCTAACCCGTAGGCTCACACTAACCCGCGCCCTCACACGCACGCTCCCCCTAAAGCGTTGTCGGACCCTCACCTGGACCCTAAACCGTCCCCGTCCCCTAACCCTAACCCTAGCCCAAACCCTAACCCTAACCCTTCCCCGAAGCCTGACACTCACCCGTCCCATAATCCTAACCCGTAGGCTCACACTAACCCGCGCCCTCACAAGCACGCTCCCCCTAAAGCGTTGTCGGACCCTCACCTGGACCCTAAACCGTCCCCGTCCCCTAACCCTAACCCTAGCCCGAACCCTAACCCTAACCCTTCCCCGAAGCCTGACCCTCACCCGTCCCCTAATCCTAACCCGTACGCTAACACTAACCTGCGCCCTCACACGCACGCTCCCGCTAAAGCGTTGTCGGACCCTCACCTGGACCCTAAACCGTCCCCGTCCCCTAACCCTAACCCTAGCCCGAACCCTAACCCTAACCCTTCCCCGAAGCCTGACCCTCACGCGTCCCCTAATCCTAACCCGTAGGCTCACACTAACCCGCGCCCTCACACGCACGCTGCCCCTAAAGCGTTGTCGGACCCTCACCTGGACCCTGAACCGTCCCCGTCCCCTAACCCTAACCCTAGCCCGAACCCTAACCCTAACCCTTCCCCGAAGCCTGACCCTCACCCGTCCCCTATACTAACCCGTACGCTAACACTAAACCGCGCCCTCACACGCACGCTCCCCCTAAAGCGTTGTCGGACCCTCACCTGCACCCTAAACCGTCCCCGTCCCCTAACCCTAACCCTAGCCCGAACCCTAACCCTAACCCTTCCCCGAAGCCTGACCCTCACCCGTCCCCTAATCCTAACCCGTACGCTCACACTAACCCGCGCCCTCACACGCACGCTCCCCCTAAAACATTGTCGGACCCTCACCTGGACCCTAAACCGTCCCCGTACCCTAACCCTAACCCTAGCCCGAACCCTAACCCTAAACCTTCCCCGAAACCTGAGTCTCACCCGTCCCCTAATCCTAACACATACGCTCACACGAACCCACGCCCTCACACGCACGCTCCCCCTAAAGCGTTGTCGGACCCTCACCTGGACCATAAACCGTCCCCGTCCCCTAACCCTAACCCTAGCCCGAACCCTAAACCTAACCCTTCCCCGAAGCCTGACCCTCACCCGTCCCCTAATCCTAACCCGTAGGCTCACACTAACCCGCGCCCTCACACGCACGCTCCCCCTAAAGCGTTGTCGGACCCTCACCTGGACCCTAAACCGTCCCCGTCCCCTAACCCTAACCCTAGCCCGAACCCTAACCCTAACCCTTCCCCGAAGCCTGACACTCACCCGTCACCTAATCCTAACCCGTACGCTAACACTAACACGCGCCCTCACACGCACGCTCCCCCTAAAGCGTTGTCGGACCCTCACCTGCACCCTAAACCGTCCCCGTCCCCTAACCCTGACCCTAGCCCGAACCCTAACCCTAACCCTTCCCCGAAGCCTGACCCTCACCCGTCCCCTAATCCTAACCCTTACGCTAACACTAACCTGCGCCCTCACACGCACGCTCCCCCTAAAGCGTTGTCAGACCCTCACCTGGACCCTAAACCGTCCCCGTCCCCTAACCCTAACCCTAGCCCAAACCCTAACCCTAACCCTTCCCCGAAACCTGACCCTCACCCGTCCCCTAATCCTAACACGTACGCTCACACTAACCCGCGCCCTCACACGCACGCTGCCCCTAAAGCGTTGTCGGACCCTCACCTGGACCCTAAACCATCCCCGTCCCCTAACCCTAACCCTAGCCCGAACCCTAACCCTAACCCTTCCCCGAAGCCTGACCCTCACCCGTCCCCTACTCCTAACCCGTAGGCTCACACTAACCCGCGCCTTCACACGCACGCTCCCCCTAAAGCATTGTCGGACCCTCACCTGGACCCTGAACCGTCCCCATCCCCTAACCCTAACCCTAGCCCGAACCCTAACCCTAACCCTTCCCCGAAGCCTGACCCTCACCCGTACCCTAATCCTAACCCGTACGCTAACACTAAACCGCGCCCTCACACGCACGCTCCCCCTAAAGCGTTGTCGGACCCTCACCTGCACCCTAAACCGTCCCCGTCCCCTAACCCTAACCCTAGCCCGAACCCTAATCCTAACCATTCCCCGAAGCCTGACCCTCACCCGTCCCCTAATCCTAACCCGTACGCTCACACTAACCCGCGCCCTCACACGCACGCTCCCCCTAAAGCGTTTTCGGACCCTCACCTGGACCCTAAACCGTCCCCGTCCCCTAACCCTAACGCTAGCCCGAACCCTAACCCTAAACATTCCCCGAAGCCTGACTCTCACCCGTCCCCTAATCCTAACCCGTAGGCTCACACTAACCCGTGCCCTCTCACGCACGCTCCCCCTAAAGCGTTGTCGGACCCTCACCTGGACCCTGAACCGTCCCCATCCCCTAACCCTAACCCTAGCCCGAACCCTAACCCTAACCCTTCCCCGAAGGCTGACCCTCAACCGTCCCATAATCCTAACCCGTACGCTAACACTAACCCGCGCCCTCACACGCACGCTCCCCCTAAAGCGTTGTCGGACCCTCACCTGCACCCTAAACCGTCCCCGTCCCCTAACCCTAACCCTAGCCCGAACCCTAACCCTAACCCTTCCCCGAAGCCTGACCCTCACCCGTCCCCTAATCCTAACCCGTACGCTCACACTAACCCACGCCCTCACACGCACGCTCCCCCTAAAGCATTGTCGGACCCTCACCTGGACCCTAAACCGTCCCCGTCCCCTAACCCTAACCCTAGCCCGAACCCTAACCCTAACCCTTCCCCGAAACCTGACCCTCACCCGTCCCCTAATCCTAACACATACGCTCACACTAACCCGCGCCCTCACACGCACTCTGCCCCTAAAGCGTTGTCGGACCCTCACCTGGACCCTAAACCGTCCCCGTCTCCTAACCCTAACCCTAGCCCGAACCCTAAACCTAACCCTTCCCCGAAGCCTGACCCTCACCCGTCCCCTAATCCTAACCCGTAGGCTCACACTAACCCGCGCCCTCACACGCACGCTCCCCCTAAAGCGTTGTCGGACCCTCACCTGGACCCTAAATCGTCCCCGTCCCCTAACCCTAACCCTAGCCCGAACCCTAACCCTAACCCTTCCCCGAAGCCTGACCCTCACCCGTCCCCTATACTAACCCGTACGCTAACACTAAACCGCGCCCTCACACGCACGCTCCCCCTAAAGCGTTGTCGGACCCTCACCTGCACCCTAAACCGTCCCCGTCCCCTAACCCTAACCCTAGCCCGAACCCTAACCCTAACCCTTCCCCAAAGCCTGACCCTCACCCGTCCCCTAATCCTAACCCGTACGCTCACACTAACCCGCGCCCTCACACGCACGCTCCCCCTAAAACATTGTCGGACCCTCACCTGGACCCTAAACCGTCCCCGTACCCTAACCCTAACCCTAGCCCGAACCCTAACCCTAAACCTTCCCCGAAACCTGACTCTCACCCGTCCCCTAATCCTAACACATACGCTCACACGAACCCACGCCCTCACACGCACGCTCCCCCTAAAGCGTTGTCGGACCCTCACCTGGACCATAAACCGTCCCCGTCCCCTAACCCTAACCCTAGCCCGAACCCTAAACCTAACCCTTCCCCGAAGCCTGACCCTCACCCGTCCCCTAATCCTAACCCGTAGGCTCACACTAACCCGCGCCCTCACACGCACGCTCCCCCTAAAGCGTTGTCGGACCCTCACCTGGACCCTAAACCGTCCCCGTCACCTAACCCTAACCCTAGCCCGAACCCTAACCCTAACCCTTCCCCGAAGCCTGACACTCACCCGTCCCCTAATCCTAACCCGTACGCTAACACTAACACGCGCCCTCACACGCACGCTCCCCCTAAAGCGTTGTCGGACCCTCACCTGCACCCTAAACCGTCCCCGTCCCCTAACCCTGACCCTAGCCCGAACCCTAACCCTAACCCTTCCCCGAAGCCTGACACTCACCCGTCCCCTAATCCTAACCCTTACGCTAACACTAACCTGCGCCCTCACACGCACGCTCCCCCTAAAGCGTTGTCAGACCCTCACCTGGACCCTAAACCGTCCCCGTCCCCTAACCCTAACCCTAGCCCAAACCCTAACCCTAACCCTTCCCCGAAACCTGACCCTCACCCGTCCCCTAATCCTAACACGTACGCTCACACTAACCCGCGCCCTCACACGCACGCTGCCCCTAAAGCGTTGTCGGACCCTCACCTGGACCCTAAACCATCCCCGTCCCCTAACCCTAACCCTAGCCCGAACCCTAACCCTAACCCTTCCCCGAAGCCTGACCCTCAACCGTCCCCTACTCCTAACCCGTAGGGTCACACTAACCCGCGCCCTCACACGCACGCTCCCCCTAAAGCGTTTTCGGACCCTCACCTGGACCCTAAACCGTCCCCGTCCCCTAACCCTAACCCTAGCCCGAACGCTAACCCTAAACATTCCCCGAAGCCTGACTCTCACCCGTCCCCTAATCCTAACCCGTAGGCTCACACTAACCCGTGCCCTCACATGCACGCTCCCCCTAAAGCGTTGTCGGACCCTCACCTGGACCCTGAACCGTCCCCATCCCATAACCCTAACCCTAGCCCGAACCCTAACCCTAACCCTTCCCCGAAGGCTGACCCTCAACCGTCCCATAATCCTAACCCGTACGCTAACACTAACCCACGCCCTCACACGCACGCTCCCCCTAAAGCGTTGTCGGACCCTCACCTGCACCCTAAACCGTCCCCGTCCCCTAACCCTAACCCTAGCCCGAACCCTAACCCTAACCCTTCCCCGAAGCCTGACCCTCACCCGTCCCCTAATCCTAACCCGTACGCTCACACTAACCCACGCCCTCACACGCACGCTCCCCCTAAAGCATTGTCGGACCCTCACCTGGACCCTAAACCGTCCCCGTACCCTAACCCTAACCCTAGCCCGAACCCTAACCCTAACCCTTCCCCGAAACCTGACCCTCACCCGTCCCCTAATCCTAACACATACGCTCACACTAACCCGCGCCCTCACACGCACGCTCCCCCTAAAGCGTTGTCGGACCCTCACCTGGACCCTAAACCGTCCCAGTCCCCTAACCCTAACCCTAGCCCGAAGCCTAAAGCTAACCCTTCCCCGAAGCCTGACTCTCACCCGTCCCCTAATCCTAACCCGTAGGCTCACACTAACCCGCGCCCTCACACGCACGCTCCCCCTAAAGCGTTGTCGGACCCTCACCTGGACCCTAAACCGTCCCCGTCCCCTAACCCTAACCCTAGCCCGAACCCTAACCCTAACCCTTCCCCGAAGCCTGACCCTCACCCGTCCCCTAATCCTAACCTGTACGCTCACACTCACCCACGCCCTCACACGCACGCTCCCCCTAAAGCATTGTCGGACCCTCACCTGGACCCTAAACCGTCCCCGTCCCCTAACCCTAACCCTAGCCCGAACCCTAACCCTAACCCTTCCCCGAAGCCTGACCCTCACCCGTCCCCTAATCCTAACCCGTACGCTAACATTAACCTGCGCCCTCACACGCACGCTCCCGCTAAAGCGTTGTCGGACCCTCACCTGGACCCTAAACCGTCCCCGTCCCCTAACCCTAACCCTAGCCCGAACCCTAACCCTAACCCTTCCCCGAAGCCTGACTCTCACCCGTCCCCTAATCCTAACCCGTAGGCTCACACTAACCCGCGCCCTCACACGCACGCTCCCCCTAAAGCGTTTTCGGACCCTCACCTGGACCCTAAACCGTCCCCGTCCCCTAACCCTAACCCGAGCCCCAACCCTAACCCTAAACCTTCCCCGAAGCCTGACTCTCACCCGTCCTCTAATCCTAACACGTACACTCACACTAACCCGCGCCCTCACACGCACGCTCCCCCTAAAGCGTTGTCGGACCCTCACCTGGACCCTAAACCGTCCCCGTCCCCTAACCCTAACCCTAGCCCAAACCCTAACCCTAACCCTTCCCCGAAACCTGACCCTCACCCGTCCCCTAATCCTAACACGTACGCTCACACTAACCCGCGCCCTCACTCGCACGCTGCCCCTAAAGCGTTGTCGGACCCTCACCTGGACCCTAAACCATCCCCGTCCCCTAACCCTAACCCTAGCCTGAACCCTAACCCTAACCCTTCCCCGAAGCCTGACCCTCACCCGTCCCCTAATCCTAACCCGTAGGCTCACACTAACCCGCGCCCTCACACGCACGCTCCCCCTAAAGCGTTGTCGGACCCTCACCTGCTCCCTGAACCGTCCCCATCCCCTAACCCTAACCCTAGCCCGAACCCTAACCCTAACCCTTCCCCGAAGCCTGACACTCACCCGTCCCCTAATCCTTAACCGTACGCTAACACTAACACGCGCCCTCACACGCACGCTCCCCCTAAAGCGTTGTCGGACCCTCACCTGGACCCTAAACCGTTCCCGTCCCCTAACCCTAACCCTAGCCCGAACCCTAACCCTAACCCTTCCCCGAAGCCTGACCCTCACCCGTCCCCTAATCCTAACCCGTACGCTAACACTAACCTGCGCCCTCACACGCACGCTCCCGCTAAAGCGTTGTCGGACTCTCACCTGGACCCTAAACCGTCCCCGTCCCCTAACCCTAACCCTAGCCCGAACCCTAACCCTAACCCTTCCCCGAAGCCTGACCATCACTCGTCCCCTAATCCTAACCCGTAGGCTCACACTAACCCGCGCCCTCACACGCACGCTCCCCCTAAAGCGTTGTCGGACCCTCACCTGGACCCTAAACCGTCCCCGTCCCCTAACCCTAACCCTAGCCCGAACCCTAACCCTAACCCTTCCCCGAAGCCTGACCCTCACCCGTCCCCTAATCCTAACCCGTACGCTCACACTAACCCACGCCCTCACAAGCACGCTCCCCCTAAAGCATTGTCGGACCCTCACCTGGACCCTAAACCGTCCCCGTACCCTAACCCTAACCCTAGCCCGAACCCTAACCCTAACCCTTCCCCGAAACCTGACCCTCACCCGTCCCCTAATCCTAACACATACGCTCACACTAACCCGCGCCCTCACACGCACGCTCCCCCTAAAGCGTTGTCGGACCCTCACCTGGACCCTAAACCGTCCCAGTCCCCTAACCCTAACCCTAGCCCGAACCCTAAAGCTAACCCTTCCCCGAAGCCTGACCCTCACCCGTCCCCTAATCCTAACCCGTAGGCTCACACTAACCCGCGCCCTCACACGCACGCTCCCCCTAAAGCGTTGTCGGACCCTCACCTGGACCCTAAACCGTCCCCGTCCCCTAACCCTAACCCTAGCCCGAACCCTAACCCTAACCCTTCCCCGAAGCCTGACTCTCACCCGTCCCCTAATCCTAACCCGTAGGCTCACACTAACCCGCGCCCTCACACGCACGCTCCCCCTAAAGCGTTTTCGGACCCTCACCTGGACCCTAAACCGTCCCCGTCCCCTAACCCTAACCCGAGCCCCAACCCTAACCCTAAACCTTCCCCGAAGCCTGACTCTCACCTGTCCTCTAATCCTAACACGTACACTCACACTAACCCGCGCCCTCACACGCACGCTCCCCCTAAAGCGTTGTCGGACCCTCACCTGGACCCTAAACCGTCCCCGTCCCCTAACCCTAACCCTAGCCCAAACCCTAACCCTAACCCTTCCCCGAAACCTGACCCTCACCCGTCCCCTAATCCTAACACATACGCTCACACGAACCCGCGCCCTCACACGCACGCTCCCCCTAAAGCGTTGTCGGACCCTCACCTGGACCATAAACCGTCCCCGTCCCCTAACCCTAACCCTAGCCCGAACCTTAAACCTAACCCTTCCCCGAAGCCTGACCCTCACCCGTCCCCTAATCCTAACCCGTAGGCTCACACTAACCCGCGCCCTCACACGCACGCTCCCCCTAAAGCGTTGTCGGACCCTCACCTGGACCCTAAACCGTCCCCGTCCCCTAACCCTAACCCTAGCCCGAACCCTAACCCTAACCCTTCCCCGAAGCCTGACACTCACCCGTCCCCTAATCCTAACCCGTACGCTAACACTAACACGCGCCCTCACACGCACGCTCCCCCTAAAGCGTTGTCGGACCCTCACCTGCACCCTAAACCGTCCCCGTCCCCTAACCCTGACCCTAGCCCGAACCCTAACCCTAACCCTTCCCCGAAGCCTGACCCTCACCCGTCCCCTAATCCTAACCCTTACGCTAACACTAACCTGCGCCCTCACACGCACGCTCCCCCTAAAGCGTTGTCAGACCCTCACCTGGACCCTAAACCGTCCCCGTCCCCTAACCCTAACCCTAGCCCAAACCCTAACCCTAAACCTTCCCCGAAACCTGACCCTCACCCGTCCCCTAATCCTAACACATACGCTCACACTAACCCGCGCCCTCACACGCACGCTGCCCCTAAAGCGTTGTCGGACCCTCACCTGGACCCTAAACCATCCCCGTCCCCTAACCCGAACCCTAACCCTAACCCTTCCCCGAAACCTGACCCTCACCCGTCCCCAAATCCTAACACGTACGCTCACACTAACCCGCGCCCTCACACGCACGCTGCCCCTAAAGCTTTGTCGGACCCTCACCTGGACCCTAAACCATCCCCGTCCCCTAACCCTAACCCTAGCCCGAACCCTAACCCTAACCCTTCCACGAAGCCTGACCCTCACCCGTCCCCTAATCCTAACCCGTACGCTAACACTAACCCGCGCCCTCACACGCACGCTCCCCCTAAAGCGTTGTCGGACCCTCACCTGGACCCTAAACCGTCCCCGTCCCCTAACCCTAACCCTAGCCCGAAACCTAACCCTAACCCTTCCCCGAAGCCTGACCCTCACCCGTCCCCTAATCCTAACCCGTACGCTCACACTAACCCGCGCCCTCACACGCACACTCCCCCTAAAGCATTGTCGGACCCTCACCTGGACCCTAAACCGTCCCCGTCCCCTAACCCTAACCCTAGCCCGAACCCTAACCCTAACCCTTCCCCGAAACCTGACCCTCACCCGTCCCCTAATCCTAACACATACGCTCACACTAACCCGCGCCCTCACACGCACGCTGCCCCTAAAGCATTGTCGGACCCTCACCTGGACCCTAAACCGTCCCCGTTTCCTAACCCTAACCCTAGCCCGAACCCTAAACCTAACCCTTCCCCGAAGCCTGACCCTCACCCGTCCCCTAATCCTAACCCGTAGGCTCACACTAACCCGCGCCCTCACACGCACGCTCCCCCTAAAGCGTTGTCGGACCCTCACCTGGACCCTAAATCGTCCCCATCCCCTAACCCTAACCCTAGCCCGAACCCTAACCCTAACCCTTCCCCGAAGCCTGACCCTCACCCGTCCCCTATACTAACCCGTACGCTAACACTAAACCGCGCCCTCACACGCACGCTCCCCCTAAAGCGTTGTCGGACCCTCACCTGCACCCTAAACCGTCCCCGTCCCCTAACCCTAACCCTAGCTCGAACCCTAACCCTAACCCTTCCCCGAAGCCTGACCCTCACCCGTCCCCTAATCCTAACCCGTACGCTCACACTAACCCGCGCCCTCACACGCACGCTCCCCCTAAAGCATTGTCGGAACCTCACCTGGACCCTAAACCGTCCCCGTACCCTAACCCTAACCCTAGCCCGAACCCTAACCCTAAACCTTCCCCGAAACCTGACCCTCACCCGTCCCCTAATCCTAACACATACGCTCACACGAACCCGCGCCCTCACACGCACGCTCCCCCTAAAGCGTTTTCGGACCCTCACCTGGACCCTAAACCGTCCCCGTCCCCTAACCCTAACCCTAGCCCGAACGCTAACCCTAAACATTCCCCGAAGCCTGACTCTCACCCGTCCCCTAATCCTAACCCGTAGGCTCACACTAACCCGTGCCCTCACATGCACGCTCCCCCTAAAGCGTTGTCGGACCCTCACCTGGACCCTGAACCGTCCCCATCCCCTAACCCTAACCCTAGCCCGAACCCTAACCCTAACCCTTCCCCGAAGCCTGACCCTCACCCGTCCCCTACTCCTAACCCGTAGGGTCACACTAACCCGCGCCCTCACACGCACGCTCCCCCTAAAGCGTTGTCGGACCCTCACCTGGACCCTAAACCGTCCCCGTCCCCTAACCCTAACCCTAGCCCGAACGCTAACCCTAAACATTCCCCGAAGCCTGACTCTCACCCGTCCCCTAATCCTAACCCGTAGGCTCACACTAACCCGTGCCCTCACATGCACGCTCCCCCTAAAGCGTTGTCGGACCCTCACCTGGACCCTGAACCGTCCCCATCCCCTAACCCTAACCCTAGCCCGAACCCTAACCCTAACCCTTCCCCGAAGGCTGACCCTCAACCGTCCCATAATCCTAACCCGTACGCTAACACTAACCCACGCCCTCACACGCACGCTCCCCCTAAAGCGTTGTCGGACCCTCACCTGCACCCTAAACCGTCCCCGTCCCCTAACCCTAACCCTAGCCCGAACCCTAACCCTAACCCTTCCCCGAAGCCTGACCCTCACCCGTCCCCTAATCCTAACCCGTACGCTCACACTAACCCACGCCCTCACACGCACGCTCCCCCTAAAGCATTGTCGGACCCTCACCTGGACCCTAAACCGTCCCCGTACCCTAACCCTAACCCTAGCCCGAACCCTAACCCTAACCCTTCCCCGAAACCTGACCCTCACCCGTCCCCTAATCCTAACACATACGCTCACACTAACCCGCGCCCTCACACGCACGCTCCCCCTAAAGCGTTGTCGGACCCTCACCTGGACCCTAAACCGTCCCAGTCCCCTAACCCTAACCCTAGCCCGAAGCCTAAAGCTAACCCTTCCCCGAAGCCTGAATCTCACCCGTCCCCTAATCCTAACCCGTAGGCTCACACTAACCCGCGCCCTCACACGCACGCTCCCCCTAAAGCGTTGTCGGACCCTCACCTGGACCCTAAACCGTCCCCGTCCCCTAACCCTAACCCTAGCCCGAACCCTAACCCTAACCCTTCCCCGAAGCCTGACACTCACCCGTCCCCTAATCCTAACCCGTACGCTCACACTAACCCACGCCCTCACACGCACGCTCCCCCTAAAGCATTGTCGGACCCTCACCTGGACCCTAAACCGTCCCCGTACCCTAACCCTAACCCTAGCCCGAACCCTAACCCTAACCCTTCCCCGAAACCTGACCCTCACCCGTCCCCTAATCCTAACACATACGCTCACACTAACCCGCGCCCTCACACGCACGCTCCCCCTAAAGCGTTGTCGGACCCTCACCTGGACCCTAAACCGTCCCAGTCCCCTAACCCTAACCCTAGCCCGAACCCTAAAGCTAACCCTTCCCCGAAGCCTGACACTCACCCGTCCCCTAATCCTAACCCGTAGGCTCACACTAACCCGCGCCCTCACACGCACGCTCCCCCTAAAACGTTGTCGGACCCTCACCTGGACCCTAAACCGTCCCCGTCCCCTAACCCTAACCCTAGCCCGAACCCTAACCCTAACCCTTCCCCGAAGCCTGACCCTCACCCGTCCCCTAATCCTAACCCGTACGCTAACACTAACCTGCGCCCTCACACGCACGCTCCCGCTAAAGCGTTGTCGGACCCTCACCTGGACCCTAAACCGTCCCCGTCCCCTAACCCTAACCCTAGCCCGAACCCTAACCCTAACCCTTCCCCAAAGCCTGACTCTCACCCGTCCCCTAATCCTAACCCGTAGGCTCACACTAACCCGCGCCCTCACACGCACGCTCCCCCTAAAGCGTTTTCGGACCCTCACCTGGACCCTAAACCGTCCCCGTCCCCTAACCCTAACCCGAGCCCCAACCCTAACCCTAAACCTTCCCCGAAGCCTGACTCTCACCCGTCCTCTAATCCTAACACGTACACTCACACTAACCCGCGCCCTCACACGCACGCTCCCCCTAAAGCGTTGTCGGACCCTCACCTGGACCCTAAACCGTCCCCGTCCCCTAACCCTAACCCTAGCCCAAACCCTAACCCTAACCCTTCCCCGAAACCTGACCCTCACCCGTCCCCTAATCCTAACACGTACGCTCACACTAACCCGCGCCCTCACTCGCACGCTGCCCCTAAAGCGTTGTCGGACCCTCACCTGGACCCTAAACCATCCCCGTCCCCTAACCCTAACCCTAGCCTGAACCCTAACCTAACCCTTCCCCGAAGCCTGACCCTCACCCGTCCCCTAATCCTAACCCGTAGGCTCACACTAACCCGCGCCCTCACACGCACGCTCCCCCTAAAGCGTTGTCGGACCCTCACCTGCTCCCTGAACCGTCCCCATCCCCTAACCCTAACCCTAGCCCGAACCCTAACCCTAACCCTTCCCCGAAGCCTGACACTCACCCGTCCCCTAATCCTTACCCGTACGCTAACACTAACACGCGCCCTCACACGCACGCTCCCCCTAAAGCGTTGTCGGACCCTCACCTGGACCCTAAACCGTCCCCATCCCCTAACCCTAACCCTAGCCCGAACCCTAACCCTAACCCTTCCCCGAAGCCTGACCCTCACCCGTCCCCTAATCCTAACCCGTACGCTAACACTAACCTGCGCCCTCACACGCACGCTCCCGCTAAAGCGTTGTCGGACTCTCACCTGGACCCTAAACCGTCCCCGTCCCCTAACCCTAACCCTAGCCCGAACCCTAACCCTAACCCTTCCCCGAAGCCTGACTCTCACCCGTCCCCTAATCCTAACCCGTAGGCTCACACTAACCCGCGCCCTCACACGCACGCTCCCCCTAAAGCGTTTTCGGACCCTCACCTGGACCCTAAACCGTCCCCGTCCCCTAACCCTAACCCGAGCCCCAACCCTAACCCTAAACATTCCCCGAAGCCTGACTCTCACCCGTC
This sequence comes from Lagenorhynchus albirostris, assembly GCF_949774975.1. Taxonomy (NCBI): domain Eukaryota; kingdom Metazoa; phylum Chordata; class Mammalia; order Artiodactyla; family Delphinidae; genus Lagenorhynchus; species Lagenorhynchus albirostris. Next base: position 170,376 of record NW_026783315.1, on the reverse strand, counting down.
CTCTAATCCTAACACGTACACTCACACTAACCCGCGCCCTCACACGCACGCTCCCCCTAAAGCGTTGTCGGACCCTCACCTGGACCCTAAACCGTCCCCGTACCCTAACCCTAACCCTAGCCCAAACACTAACCCTAACCCTTCCCCGAAACCTGACCCTCACCCGTCCCCTAATCCTAACACATACGCTCACACTAACCCGCGCCCTCACACGCACGCTCCCCCTAAAGCGTTGTCGGACCCTCACCTGGACCCTAAACCGTCCCAGTCCCCTAACCCTAACCCTAGCCCGAACCCTAAAGCTAACCCTTCCCCGAAGCCTGACCATCACTCGTCCCCTAATCCTAACCCGTAGGCTCACACTAACCCGCGCCCTCACACGCACGCTCCCCCTAAAGCGTTGTCGGACCCTCACCTGGACCCTAAACTGTCCCCGTCCCCTAACCCTAACCCTAGCCCGAACCCTAACCCTAACCCTTCCCCGAAGCCTGACCCTCACCCGTCCCCTAATCCTAACCCGTACGCTCACACTAACCCACGCCCTCACACGCACGCTCCCCCTAAAGCATTGTCGGACCCTCACCTGGACCCTAAACCGTCCCCGTACCCTAACCCTAACCCTAGCCCGAACCCTAACCCTAACCCTTCCCCGAAACCTGACCCTCACCCGTCCCCTAATCCTAACACATACGCTCACACTAACCCGCGCCCTCACACGCACGCTCCCCCTAAAGCGTTGTCGGACCCTCACCTGGACCCTAAACCGTCCCAGTCCCCTAACCCTAACCCTAGCCCGAACCCTAAAGCTAACCCTTCCCCGAAGCCTGACCCTCACCCGTCCCCTAATCCTAACCCGTAGGCTCACACTAACCCGCGCCCTCACACGCACGCTCCCCCTAAAGCGTTGTCGGACCCTCACCTGGACCCTAAACCGTCCCCGTCCCCTAACCCTAACCCTAGCCCGAACCCTAACCCTAACCCTTCCCCGAAGCCTGACCCTCTCTCGTCCCCTAATCCTAACCCGTACGCTAACACTAACCTGCGCCCTCACACGCACGCTCCCGCTAAAGCGTTGTCGGACCCTCACCTGGACCCTAAACCGTCCCCGTCCCCTAACCCTAACCCTAGCCCGAACCCTAACCCTAACCCTTCCCCGAAGCCTGACTCTCACCCGTCCCCTAATCCTAACCCGTAGGCTCACACTAACCCGCGCCCTCACACGCACGCTCCCCCTAAAGCGTTTTCGGACCCTCACCTGGACCCTAAACCGTCCCCGTCCCCTAACCCTAACCCGAGCCCCAACCCTAACCCTAAACCTTCCCCGAAGCCTGACTCTCACCTGTCCTCTAATCCTAACACGTACACTCACACTAACCCGCGCCCTCACACGCACGCTCCCCCTAAAGCGTTGTCGGACCCTCACCTGGACCCTAAACCGTCCCCGTCCCCTAACCCTAACCCTAGCCCAAACCCTAACCCTAACCCTTCCCCGAAACCTGACCCTCACCCGTCCCCTAATCCTAACACATACGCTCACACGAACCCGTGCCCTCACACGCACGCTCCCCCTAAAGCGTTGTCGGACCCTCACCTGGACCATAAACCGTCCCCGTCCCCTAACCCTAACCCTAGCCCGAACCCTAAACCTAACCCTTCCCCGAAGCCTGACCCTCACCCGTCCCCTAATCCTAACCCGTAGGCTCACACTAACCCGCGCCCTCACACGCACGCTCCCCCTAAAGCGTTGTCGGACCCTCACCTGGACCCTAAACCGTCCCCGTCCCCTAACCCTAACCCTAGCCCGAACCCTAACCCTAACCCTTCCCCGAAGCCTGACACTCACCCGTCCCCTAATCCTAACCCGTACGCTAACACTAACACGCGCCCTCACACGCACGCTCCCCCTAAAGCGTTGTCGGACCCTCACCTGCACCCTAAACCGTCCCCGTCCCCTAACCCTGACCCTAGCCCGAACCCTAACCCTAACCCTTCCCCGAAGCCTGACCCTCACCCGTCCCCTAATCCTAACCCTTACGCTAACACTAACCTGCGCCCTCACACGCACGCTCCCCCTAAAGCGTTGTCAGACCCTCACCTGGACCCTAAACCGTCCCCGTCCCCTAACCCTAACCCTAGCCCAAACCCTAACCCTAAACCTTCCCCGAAACCTGACCCTCACCCGTCCCCTAATCCTAACACGTACGCTCACACTAACCCGCGCCCTCACACGCACGCTGCCCCTAAAGCGTTGTCGGACCCTCACCTGGACCCTAAACCATCCCCGTCCCCTAACCCGAACCCTAACCCTAACCCTTCCCCGAAGCCTGACCCTCACCCGTCCCCTACTCCTAACCCGTAGGCTCACACTAACCCGCGCCCTCACACGCACGCTCCCCCTAAAGCGTTTTCGGACCCTCACCTGGACCCTAAACCGTCCCCGTCCCCTAACCCTAACCCTAGCCCGAACGCTAACCCTAAACATTCCCCGAAGCCTGACACTCACCCGTCCCCTAATCCTAACCCGTAGGCTCACACTAACCCGTGCCCTCACACGCACGCTCCCCCTAAAGCGTTGTCGGACCCTCACCTGGACCCTGAACCGTCCCCATCCCCTAACCCTAACCCTAGCCCGAACCCTAACCCTAACCCTTCCCCGAAGGCTGACCCTCAACCGTCCCATAATCCTAACCCGTACGCTAACACTAACCCACGCCCTCACACGCACGCTCCCCCTAAAGCGTTGTCGGTCCTTCACCTGCACCCTAAACCGTCCCCGTCTCCTAACCCTAACCCTAGCCCGAACCCTAACCCTAACCCTTCCCCGAAGCCTGACCCTCACCCGTCCCCTAATCCTAACCCGTACGCTCACACTAACCCACGCCCTCACACGCACGCTCCCCCTAAAGCATTGTCGGACCCTCACCTGGACCCTAAACCGTCCCCGTCCCCTAACCCTAACCCTAGCCCGAACCCTAACCCTAACCCTTCCCCGAAACCTGACCCTCACCCGTCCCCTAATCCTAACACATACGCTCACACTAACCCGCGCCCTCACACGCACGCTCCTCCTAAAGCGTTGTCGGACCCTCACCTGGACCCTAAACCGTCCCAGTCCCCTAACCCTAACCCTAGCCCGAACCCTAAAGCTAACCCTTCCCCGAAGCCTGACCCTCACCCGTCCCCTAATCCTAACCCGTAGGCTCACACTAACCCGCGCCCTCACACGCACGCTCCCCCTAAAGCGTTGTCGGACCCTCACCTGGACCCTAAACCGTCCCCGTCCCCTAACCCTAACCCTAGCCCGAACCCTAACCCTAACCCTTCCCCGAAGCCTGACACTCACCCGTCCCCTAATCCTAACCCGTACGCTCACACTAACCCGCGCCCTCACACGCACGCTCCCCCTAAAGCGTTGTCGGACCCTCACCTGGACCCTAAACCGTCCCCGTACCCTAACCCTAACCCTAGCCCGAACCCTAACCCTAACCCTTCCCCGAAACCTGACCCTCACCCGTCCCCTAATCCTAACACATACGCTCACACTAACCCGCGCCCTCACACGCACGCTCCCCCTAAAGCGTTGTCGGACCCTCACCTGGACCCTAAACCGTCCCAGTCCCCTAACCCTAACCCTAGCCCGAACCCTAAAGCTAACCCTTCCCCGAAGCCTGACCCTCACCCGTCCCCTAATCCTAACCCGTAGGCTCACACTAACCCGCGCCCTCACACGCACGCTCCCCCTAAAGCGTTGTCGGACCCTCACCTGGACCCTAAACCGTCCCCGTCCCCTAACCCTAACCCTAGCCCGAACCCTAACCCTAACCCTTCCCCGAAGCCTGACCCTCACCCGTCCCCTAATCCTAACCCGTACGCTAACACTAACCTGTGCCCTCACACGCACGCTCCCGCTAAAGCGTTGTCGGACCCTCACCTGGACCCTAAACCGTCCCCGTCCCCTAACCCTAACCCTAGCCCGAACCCTAACCCTAACCCTTCCCCGAAGCCTGACTCTCACCCGTCCCCTAATCCTAACCCGTAGGCTCACACTAACCCGCGCCCTCACACGCACGCTCCCCCTAAAGCGTTTTCGGACCCTCACCTGGACCCTAAACCGTCCCCGTCCCCTAACCCTAACCTGAGCCCCAACCCTAACCCTAAACCTTCCCCGAAGCCTGACTCTCACCCGTCCTCTAATCCTAACACGTACACTCACACTAACCCGCGCCCTCACACGCACACTCCCCCTAAAGCGTTGTCGGACCCTCACCTGGACCCTAAACCGTCCCCGTCCCCTAACCCTAACCCTAGCCCAAACCCTAACCCTAACCCTTCCCCGAAACCTGACCCTCACCCGTCCCCTAATCCTAACACGTACGCTCACACTAACCCGCGCCCTCACTCGCACGCTGCCCCTAAAGCGTTCTCGGACCCTCACCTGGACCCTAAACCATCCCCGTCCCCGTCCCCTAACCCTAGCCTGAACCCTAACCCTAACCCTTCCCCGAAGCCTGACCCTCACCCGTCCCCTAATCCTAACCCGTAGGCTCACACTAACCCGCGCCCTCACACGCACGCTCCCCCTAAAGCGTTGTCGGACCCTCACCTGCTCCCTGAACCGTCCCCATCCCCTAACCCTAACCCTAGCCCGAACCCTAACCCTAACCCTTCCCCGAAGCCTGACCCTCACCCGTCCCCTAATCCTAACCCGTACGCTAACACTAACACGCGCCCTCACACGCACGCTCCCCCTAAAGCGTTGTCGGACCCTCACCTGGACCCTAAACCGTCCCCGTCCCCTAACCCTAACCCTAGCCCGAACCCTAACCCTAACCCTTCCCCGAAGCCTGACCCTCACCCGTCCCCAAATCCTAACCCGTACGTTAACACTAACCTGCGCCCTCACACGCACTCTCCCGCTAAAGCGTTGTCGGACCCTCACCTGGACCCTAAACCGTCCCCGTCCCCTAACCCTAACCCTAGCCCGAACCCTAACCCTAACCCTTCCCCGAAGCCTGACTCTCACCCGTCCCCTAATCCTAACCCGTAGGCTCACACTAACCCGCGCCCTCACACGCACGCTCCCCCTAAAGCGTTTTCGGACCCTCACCTGGACCCTAAACCGTCCCCGTCCCCTAACCCTAACCCGAGCCCCAACCCTAACCCTAAACCTTCCCCGAAGCCTGACTCTCACCCGTCCTCTAATCCTAACACGTACACTCACACTAACCCGCGCCCTCACACGCACGCTCCCCCTAAAGCGTTGTCGGACCCTCACCTGGACCCTAAACCGTCCCCGTACCCTAACCCTAACCCTAGCCCAAACCCTAACCCTAACCCTTCCCCGAAACCTGACCCTCACCCGTCCCCTAATCCTAACACATACGCTCACACTAACCCGCACCCTCACACGCACGCTCCCCCTAAAGCGTTGTCGGACCCTCACCTGGACCCTAAACCGTCCCAGTCCCCTAACCCTAACCCTAGCCCGAACCCTAACCCTAACCCTTCCCCGAAGCCTGACCCTCACCCGTCCCCTAATCCTAACCCGTACGCTCACACTAACCCACGCCCTCACACGCACGCTCCCCCTAAAGCGTTGTCGGACCCTCACCTGCTCCCTGAACCGTCCCCATCCCCTAACCCTAACCCTAGCCCGAACCCTAAACCTAACTCTTCCCCGAAGCCTGACACTCACCCGTCCCCTAATCCTAACCCGTACGCTAACACTAACACGCGCCCTCACACGCACGCTCCCCCTAAAGCGTTGTCGGACCCTCACCTGGACCCTAAACCGTCCCCGTCCCCTAACCCTGACCCTAGCCCGAACCCTAACCCTAACCCTTCCCCGAAGCCTGACCCTCACCCGTCCCCTAATCCTAACCCGTACGCTAACACTAACCTGCGCCCTCACACGCACGCTCCCGCTAAACCGTTGTCGGACCCTCACCTGGACCCTAAACCTTCCCCGTCCCCTAACCCTAACCCTAGCCCGAACCCTAACCCTAACCCTTCCCCGAAGCCTGACCCTCACCCGTCCCCTACTCCTAACCCGTAGGCTCACACTAACCCGCGCCCTCACACGCACGCTCCCCCTAAATCGTTGTCGGACCCTCACCTGGACCCTGAACCGTCCCCATCCCGTAACCCTAACCCTAGCCCGAACCATAACCCTAACCCTTCCCCGAAGCCTGACCCTCAACCGTCCCCTAATCCTAACCCGTACGCTAACACTAAACCGCGCCCTCACACGCACGCTCCCCCTAAAGCGTTGTCGGACCCTCACCTACACCCTAAACCGTCCCCGTCCCCTAACCCTAACCCTAGCCCGAACTCTAACCCTAACCCTTCCCCGAAGCCTGACCCTCACCAGTCCCCTAATCCTAACCCGTACGCTCACACTAACCTGCGCCCTCACACGCACGCTCCCCCTAAAGCGTTGTCGGACCCTCACCTGGACCCTAAACCGTCCCCGTCCCCTAAGCCTAACCCTAGCCCGAACCCTAACCCTAACCCTTCCCCGAAGCCTGACTGTCACCCGTCCCCTAATCCTAACACGTACACTCACACTGACCCGCGCCCTCACACGCACGCTCCCCCTAAAGCGTTGTCGGACCCTCACCTGGACCCTAAACCGTCCCCGTCCCCTAACCCTAACCCTAGCCCAAATCCTAACCCTAACCCTTCTCCGAAACCTGACCCTCACCCGTCCCCTAATCCTAACACGTACGCTCACACTAACCCGCGCCCTCACACGCACGCTGCCCCTAAAGCGTTGTCGGACCCTCACCTGGACCCTAAACCATCCCCGTCCCCTAACCCTAACCGTAGCCCGAACCCTAACCCTAACCCTTCCCCGAAGCCTGACCCTCACCCGTCCCCTACTCCTAACCCGTAGGCTCACACTAACCCTCGCCCTCACACGCACGCTCCCCCTAAAGCGTTGTCGGACCCTCACCTGGACCCTGAACAGTCCCCATCCCCTATCACTAACCCTAGACCAAACCCTAACCCTAAACCTTCCCCGAAGCCTGACCCTCACCCGTCCCCTAATCCTAACCCGTACGCTAACACTACACCGCGCCCTCACACGCACGCTCCCCCTAAAGCGTTGTCGGACCCTCACCTGCACCCTAAACCGTCCCCGTCCCCTAACCCTAACCCTAGCCCGAACCCTAACCCTAACCCTTCCCCGAAGCCTGACCCTCACCCGTCCCCTAATCCTAACCCGTACGCTCACACTAACCTGCGCCCTCACACGCACGCTCCCCCTAAAGCATTGTCGGACCCTCACCTGGACCCTAAACCGTCCCCGTCCCCTAACCCTAACCCTAGCCCGAACCCTAACCCTAACCCTTCCCCGAAGCCTGACCCTCACCCGTCCCATAATCCTAACCCGTAGGCTCACACTAACCCGCACCCTCACACGCACGCTCCCCCTAAAGCGTTTTCGGACCCTCATTTGGACCCTAAACCGTCCCCGTCCCCTAACCCTAACCCTAGCCCGAACCCTAACCCTAACCCTTCCCCGAAGCCTGACCCTCACCCGTCCCCTAATCCTAACCTGTACGCTAACACTAACCTGCGCCCTCACACGCACGCTCCCGCTAAAGCGTTGTCGGACCCTCACCTGGACCCTAAACCGTCCCCGTCCCCTAACCCTAACCCTAACCCGATCCCTAACCCTAACACTTCCCCGAAGCCTGACCCTCACCCGTCCCCTAATCCTAACCCGTACGCTAACACTAACACGCGCCCTCACACGCACGCTCCCACTAAAGCGTTGTCGGACCCTCACCTGGACCCTAAACCGTCCCCGTCCCCTAACCCTAACCCTAGCCCGAACCCTAACCTTAACCCTTCCCCGAAGCTTGACCCTCACCCGTCCCCTAATCCTAACCCGTACGCTAACACTAACCTCCGTCCTCACACGCACGCTTCCGCTAAAGCGTTGTCGGACCCTCACCTGGACCCTAAACCGTCCCCGTCCCCTAACCCTAACCCTAGCCCGAACCCTAAAGCTAACCCTTCCCCGAAGCCTGACCCTCACCCGTCCCCTAATCCTAACCCGTAGGCTCACACTAACCCGCGCCCTCACACGCACGCTCCCCCTAAAGCGTTGTCGGACCCTCACCTGGACCGTAAACCGTCCCCGTCCCCTAACCCTAACCCTAGCCCGAACCCTAACCCTAACCCTTCCCCGAAGCCTGACCCTCACCCGTCCCCTAATCCTAACCCGTACGCTAACACTAACCCGCGCCCTCACACGCACGCTCCCCGTAAAGCGTTGTCGGACCCTCACCTGCACCCTAAACCGTCCCCGTCCCCTAACCCTAACCCTAGCCCGAACCCTAACCCTAACCCTTCTCCGAAGCCTGACCCTCACCCGTCCCCTAATCCTAACCCGTACGCTAACACTAACCCGCGCCCTCACACGCACGCTCCCCCTAAAGTGTTGTCGGACCCTCACCTGGACCCTAAACCGTCCCCGTCCCCTAACCCTAACCCTAACCCTAGCCCGAACCCTAACCCTAACCCTTCCCCGAAGCCTGACCCTCACCCGTCCCCTATTCCTAACCCGTACGCTAACACTAAGCCGCGCCCTCACACGCACGCTCCCCCTATAGCGTTGTCGGACCCTCACCTGGACCCTAAACCGTCCCCGTCCCCTAACCCTAACCCTAGCCCGAACCCTAACCCTAACCCTTCCCCGAAGCCTGAACCTCACCCGTCTCATAATCCTAACCCGTAGGCTCACACTAACCCGCGCCCTCACACGCACGCTCCCCCTAAAGCGTTGTCGGACCCTCACCTGGACCCTAAACCGTCCCCGTCCCCTAACCCTAACCCTAGCCCGAACCCTAACCCTAACCCTTCCCCGAAGCCTGACCCTCACCCGTCCCCTAATCCTAACCCGTACGCTAACACTAACCTGCGCCCTCACACGCACGCTCCCGCTAAAGCGTTGTCGGACCCTCACCTGGACCCTAAACCGTCCCCGTCCCCTAACCCTAACCCTAGCCCGAACCCTAACCCTAACCCTTCCCCGAAGCCTGACCCTCACCCGTCCCCTTATCCTAACCCGTAGGCTCACACTAACCCGCGCCCTCACACGCACGCTCCCCCTAAAACGTTTTCGGACCCTCACCTGGACCCTGAACCGTCCCCGTCCCCTAACCCTAACCCTAGCCCGAACCCTAACCCTAAACCTTCCCCGAAGCCTGACCCTCACCCGTCCCCTAATCCTAACCCGTACGCTAACACTAACCTGCGCCCTCACACGCACGCTCCCCCAAAACGTTGTCGGACCCTCACCTGGACCCTAAACCGTCCCCGTCCGCTAACCCTAACCCTAGCCCGAACCCTAACCCTAACCCTTCCCCGAAGCCTGACCCTCACCCGTCCCCTAATCCTAACCCGTAGGCTCACACTAACCCGCGCCCTCACACGCACGCTCCCCCTAAAGCGTTGTCGGACCCCCAACTGGACCCTGAACTGTCCCCATCCCCTAACCCTAACCCTAGCCCGAACCCTAACCCTAACCCTTCCCCGAAGCCTGACCCTCACCCGTCCCCTAATCCTAACCCGTTACCTAACACTAACCAGCGCCCTCACACGCACGCTCCCCCTAAAGCGTTGTCGGACCCTCACCTGGACCCTAAACCGTCCCCGTCCCCTAACCCTAACACTTGCCCGAATCCTAACCCTAACACTTCCCCGAAGCCTGACCCTCACCCGTCCCCTAATCCTAACCCGTACGCTCACACTAACCCGCGCCGTCACACGCACGCTCCCCCTAAAGCATTGTCGGACCCTCACCTGGACCCTAAACCGTCCCCGTCCCCTAACCCTAACCCTAGCCCAAACCCTAACCCTAACCCTTCCCCGAAACCTGACCCTCACCCGTCCCCTAATCCTAACACATACGCTCACACTAACCCGCGCCCTCACACGCACGCTGCCCCTAAATCGTTGTCGGACCCTCACCTGGACCCTAAACCGTCCCCGTCCCCTAACCCTAACCCTAGCCCGAACCCTAACCCTAACCCTTCCCCGAAGCCTGACCCTCACCCGTCCCCTAATCCTAACCCGTAGGCTCACACTAACCCGTGCCCTCACACGCACGCTCCAGCTAAAGCGTTGGCGGACCCTCACCTGGACCCTAAACCGTCTCCGTCCCCTAACCCTAACCCTAGCCCGAACCCTAACCCTAACCCTTCCCCGAAGCCTGACACTCACCCGTCCCCTAATCCTAACCCGTACGCTAACACTAACCCGCGCCCTCACACGCACGCTCCCGCTAAAGCGTTGTCGGACCCTCACCTGGACCCTAAACCGTCCCCGTCCCCTAACCCTAACCCTAGCCCGAACCCTAACCCTAACCCTTCCCCGAAGCCTGACCCTCACCCGTCCCCTAATCCTAACCCGTACGCTAACACTAACCCGCGCCCTCACACGCACTCTCCCCGTAAAGCGTTGTCGGACACTCACCTGGACCCTAAACCGTCCCCGTCCCCTAACCCTAACCCTAGCCCGAACCCTAACCCTAACCCTTCCCCGAAGCCTGACTGTCACCCGTCCCCTAATCCTAACACGTACACTCACACTGACCCGCGCCCTCACACGCACGCTCCCGCTAAAGCGTTGTCGGACCCTCACCTGGACCCTAAACCGTCCCCGTCCCCTAACCCTAACCCTAGCCCGAACCCTAACCCTAACCCTTCCCCGAAGCCTGACTCTCACCCGTCCCCTAATCCTAACCCGTAGGCTCACACTAACCCGCGCCCTCACACGCACGCTCCCCCTAAAGCGTTTTCGGACCCTCACCTGGACCCTAAACCGTCCCCGTCCCCTAACCCTAACCCGAGCCCCAACCCTAACCCTAAACCTTCCCCGAAGCCTGACTCTCACCTGTCCTCTAATCCTAACACGTACACTCACACTAACCCGCGCCCTCACACGCACGCTCCCCCTAAAGCGTTGTCGGACCCTCACCTGGACCCTAAACCGTCCCCGTCCCCTAACCCTAACCCTAGCCCAAACCCTAACCCTAACCCTTCCCCGAAACCTGACCCTCACCCGTCCCCTAATCCTAACACGTACGCTCACACTAACCCGCGCCCTCACTCGCACGCTGCCCCTAAAGCGTTGTCGGACCCTCACCTGGACCCTAAACCATCCCCGTCCCCTAACCCTAACCCTAGCCTGAACCCTAACCCTAACCCTTCCCCGAAGCCTGACCCTCACCCGTCCCCTAATCCTAACCCGTAGGCTCACACTAACCCACGCCCTCACACGCACGCTCCCCCTAAAGCGTTGTCGGACCCTCACCTGCTCCCTGAACCGTCCCCATCCCCTAACCCTAACCCTAGCCCGAACCCTAACCCTAACTCTTCCCCGAAGCCTGACACTCACCCGTCCCCTAATCCTAACCCGTACGCTAACACTAACACGCGCCCTCACACGCACGCTCCCCCTAAAGCGTTGTCGGACCCTCACCTGGACCCTAAACCGTCCCCGTCCCCTAACCCTGACCCTAGCCCGAACCCTAACCCTAACCCTTCCCCGAAGCCTGACCCTCACCCGTCCCCTAATCCTAACCCGTACGCTAACACTAACCTGCGCCCTCACACGCACGCTCCCGCTAAAGCGTTGTCGGACCCTCACCTGGACCCTAAACCTTCCCCGTCCCCTAACCCTAACCCTAGCCCGAACCCTAACCCTAACCCTTCCCCGAAGCCTGACCCTCACCCGTCCCCTACTCCTAACCCGTAGGCTCACACTAACCCGCGCCCTCACACGCACGCTCCCCCTAAATCGTTGTCGGACCCTCACCTGGACCCTGAACCGTCCCCATCCCGTAACCCTAACCCTAGCCCGAACCATAACCCTAACCCTTCCCCGAAGCCTGACCCTCCACCGTCCCCTAATCCTAACCCGTACGCTAACACTAAACCGCGCCCTCACACGCACGCTCCCCCTAAAGCGTTGTCGGACCCTCACCTACACCCTAAACCGTCCCCGTCCCCTAACCCTAACCCTAGCCCGAACTCTAACCCTAACCCTTCCCCGAAGCCTGACCCTCACCAGTCCCCTAATCCTAACCCGTACGCTCACACTAACCTGCGCCCTCACACGCACGCTCCCCCTAAAGCGTTGTCGGACCCTCACCTGGACCCTAAACCGTCCCCGTCCCCTAAGCCTAACCCTAGCCCGAACCCTAACCCTAACCCTTCCCCGAAGCCTGACTGTCACCCGTCCCCTAATCCTAACACGTACACTCACACTGACCCGCGCCCTCACACGCACGCTCCCCCTAAAGCGTTGTCGGACGCTCACCTGGACCCTAAACCGTCCCCGTCCCCTAACCCTAACCCTAGCCCAAATCCTAACCCTAACCCTTCCCCGAAACCTGACCCTCACCCGTCCCCTAATCCTAACACGTACGCTCACACTAACCCGCGCCCTCACACGCACGCTGCCCCTAAAGCGTTGTCGGACCCTCACCTGGACCCTAAACCATCCCCGTCCCCTAACCCTAACTGTAGCCCGAACCCTAACCCTAACCCTTCCCCGAAGCCTGACCCTCACCCGTCCCCTACTCCTAACCCGTAGGCTCACACTAACCCTCGCCCTCACACGCACGCTCCCCCTAAAGCGTTGTCGGACCCTCACCTGGACCCTGAACAGTCCCCATCCCCTATCACTAACCCTAGACCAAACCCTAACCCTAAACCTTCCCCGAAGCCTGACCCTCACCCGTCCCCTAATCCTAACTCGTACGCTAACACTACACCGCGCCCTCACACGCACGCTCCCCCTAAAGCGTTGTCGGACCCTCACCTGCACCCTAAACCGTCCCCGTCCCCTAACCCTAACCCTAGCCCGAACCCTAACCCTAACCCTTCCCCGAAGCCTGACCCTCACCCGTCCCCTAATCCTAACCCGTAGGCTCACACTAACCTGCGCCCTCACACGCACGCTCCCCCTACAGCATTGTCGGACCCTCACCTGGACCCTAAACCGTCCCCGTCCCCTAACCCTAACCCTAGCCCGAACCCTAACCCTAACCCTTCCCCGAAGCCTGACCCTCACCCGTCCCATAATCCTAACCCGTAGGCTCACACTAACCCGCACCCTCACACGCACGCTCCCCCTAAAGCGTTTTCGGACCCTCATTTGGACCCTAAACCGTCCCCGTCCCCTAACCCTAACCCTAGCCCGAACCCTAACCCTAACCCTTCCCCGAAGCCTGACCCTCACCCGTCCCCTAATCCTAACCTGTACGCTAACACTAACCTGCGCCCTCACACGCACGCTCCCGCTAAAGCGTTGTCGGACCCTCACCTGGACCCTAAACCGTCCCCGTCCCCTAACCCTAACCCTAACCCGATCCCTAACCCTAACACTTCCCCGAAGCCTGACCCTCACCCGTCCCCTAATCCTAACCCGTACGCTAACACTAACACGCGCCCTCACACGCACGCTCCCACTAAAGCGTTGTCGGACCCTCACCTGGACCCTAAACCGTCCCCGTCCCCTAACCCTAACCCTAGCCCGAACCCTAACCTTAACCCTTCCCCGAAGCTTGACCCTCACCCGTCCCCTAATCCTAACCCGTACGCTAACACTAACCTCCGTCCTCACACGCACGCTTCCGCTAAAGCGTTGTCGGACCCTCACCTGGACCCTAAACCGTCCCCGTCCCCTAACCCTAACCCTAGCCCGAACCCTAAAGCTAACCCTTCCCCGAAGCCTGACCCTCACCCGTCCCCTAATCCTAACCCGTAGGCTCACACTAACCCGCGCCCTCACACGCACGCTCCCCCTAAAGCGTTGTCGGACCCTCACCTGGACCGTAAACCGTCCCCGTCCCCTAACCCTAACCCTAGCCCGAACCCTAACCCTAACCCTTCCCCGAAGCCTGACCCTCACCCGTCCCCTAATCCTAACCCGTACGCTAACACTAACCCGCGCCCTCACACGCACGCTCCCCGTAAAGCGTTGTCGGACCCTCACCTGCACCCTAAACCGTCCCCGTCCCCTAACCCTAACCCTAGCCCGAACCCTAACCCTAACCCTTCTCCGAAGCCTGACCCTCACCCGTCCCCTAATCCTAACCCGTACGCTAACACTAACCCGCGCCCTCACACGCACGCTCCCCCTAAAGTGTTGTCGGACCCTCACCTGGACCCTAAACCGTCCCCGTCCCCTAACCCTAACCCTAACCCTAGCCCGAACCCTAACCCTAACCCTTCCCCGAAGCCTGACCCTCACCCGTCCCCTATTCCTAACCCGTACGCTAACACTAAGCCGCGCCCTCACACGCACGCTCCCCCTATAGCGTTGTCGGACCCTCACCTGGACCCTAAACCGTCCCCGTCCCCTAACCCTAACCCTAGCCCGAACCCTAACCCTAACCCTTCCCCGAAGCCTGAACCTCACCCGTCTCATAATCCTAACCCGTAGGCTCACACTAACCCGCGCCCTCACACGCACGCTCCCCCTAAAGCGTTGTCGGACCCTCACCTGGACCCTAAACCGTCCCCGTCCCCTAACCCTAACCCTAGCCCGAACCCTAACCCTAACCCTTCCCCGAAGCCTGACCCTCACCCGTCCCCTAATCCTAACCCGTACGCTAACACTAACCTGCGCCCTCACACGCACGCTTGCGCTAAAGCGTTGTCGGACCCTCACCTGGACCCTAAACCGTCCCCGTCCCCTAACCCTAACCCTAGCCCGAACCCTAACCCTAACCCTTCCCCGAAGCCTGACCCTCACCCGTCCCCTTATCCTAACCCGTAGGCTCACACTAACCCGCGCCCTCACACGCACGCTCCCCCTAAAACGTTTTCGGACCCTCACCTGGACCCTGAACCGTCCCCGTCCCCTAACCCTAACCCTAGCCCGAACCCTAACCCTAACCCTTCCCCGAAGCCTGACACTCACCCGTCCCCTAATCCTAACCCGTACGCTAACACTAACCTGCGCCCTCACACGCACGCTCCCGCTAAAGCGTTGTCGGACCCTCACCTGGACCCTAAACCGTCCCCGTCCCCTAACCCTAACCCTAGCCCGAACCCTAACCCTAACCCTTCCCCGAAGCCTGACCCTCACCCGTCCCCTAATCCTAACCCGTAGGCTCACACTAACCCGCGCCCTCACACGCACGCTCCCCCTAAAGCGTTGTCGGACCCCCAACTGGACCCTGAACTGTCCCCATCCCCTAAACCTAACCCTAGCCCGAAACCTAACCCTAACCCTTCCCCGAAGCCTGACCCTCACCCGTCCCCTAATCCTAACCCGTTACCTAACACTAACCAGCGCCCTCACACGCACGCTCCCCCTAAAGCGTTGTCGGACCCTCACCTGGACCCTAAACCGTCCCCGTCCCCTAACCCTAACACTTGCCCGAATCCTAACCCTAACACTTCCCCGAAGCCTGACCCTCACCCGTCCCCTAATCCTAACCCGTACGCTCACACTAACCCGCGCCGTCACACGCACGCTCCCCCTAAAGCATTCTCGGACCCTCACCTGGACCCTAAACCGTCCCCGTCCCCTAACCCTAACCCTAGCCCAAACCCTAACCCTAACCCTTCCCCGAAACCTGACCCTCACCCGTCCCCTAATCCTAACACATACGCTCACACTAACCCGCGCCCTCACACGCACGCTGCCCCTAAAGCGTTGTCGGACCCTCACCTGGACCCTAAACCGTCCCCGTCCCCTAACCCTAACCCTAGCCCGAACCCTAACCCTAACCCTTCCCCGAAGCCTGACCCTCACCCGTCCCCTAATCCTAACCCGTAGGCTCACACTAACCCGTGCCCTCACACGCACGCTCCAGCTAAAGCGTTGTCGGACCCTCACCTGGACCCTAAACCGTCCCCGTCCCCTAACCCTAACCCTAGCCCGAACCCTAACCCTAACCCTTCCCCGAAGCCTGACACTCACCCGTCCCCTAATCCTAACCCGTACGCTAACACTAACCCGCGCCCTCACACGCACGCTCCCGCTAAAGCGTTGTCGGACCCTCACCTGGACCCTAAACCGTCCCCGTCCCCTAACCCTAACCCTAGCCCGAATCCTAACCCTAACCCTTCCCCGAAGCCTGACCCTCACCCGTCCCCTAATCCTAACCCGTACGCTAACACTAACCCGCGCCCTCACACGCACTCTCCCCATAAAGCGTTGTCGGACCCTCACCTGGACCCTAAACCGTCCCCGTCCCCTAACCCTAACCCTAGCCCGAACCCTAACCCTAACCCTTCCCCGAAGCCTGACCCTCACCCGTCCCCTAATCCTAAGCCGTACGCTAACACTAACCTGCGCCCTCACACGCACGCTCCCGCTAAAGCGTTGTCGGACCCTCACCTGGACCCTAAACCATCCCCGTCCCCTAACCCTAACCCTAGCCCGAACCCTAACCCTAACCCTTCCCCGAAGCCTGACCCTCACCCGTCCCCTAATCCTAACCTGTAGGCTCACTCTAACCCGCGCCCTCACACGCACGCTCCCCCTAAAGCGTTGTCGGACCCTCACCTGGACCCTGAACCGTCCCCGTCCCCTAACCCTAACCCTAGCCCGAACCCTAACCCTAACCCTTCCCCGAAGCCTGACCCTCACCCGTCCCCTAATCCTAACCCGTACGCTAACACTAACCTGCGCCCTCACATGCACGCTCCCGCTAAAGCGTTGTCGGACCCTCACCTGGACCCTAAACCGTCCCCGTCCCCTAACCCTAACCCTAGCCCGAACCCTAACCCTAACCCTTCCCCGAAGCCTGACCCTCACCCGTCCCCTAATCCTAACCCGTAGGCTCACACTAACCCGCGCCCTCACACGCACGCTCCCCCTAAAGCGTTTTCGGACCCTCACCTGGACCCTAAACCGTCCCCGTCCCCTAACCCTAACCCTAGCCCGAACCCTAACCCTAAACCTTCCCCGAAGCCTGACTCTCACCCGTCCCCTAATCCTAACACGTACACTCACACTAACCCGCGCCCTCACACGCACGCTCCCCTAAAGCGTTGTCGGACCCTCACCTGGACCCTAAACCGTCCCCGTCCCCTAACCCTAACCCTAGCCCAAACCCTAACCCTAACCCTTCCCCAAAACCTGACCCTCAACCGTCCCCTAATCCTAACACGTACGCTCACACTAACCCGCGCCCTCACACGCACGCTGCCCCTAAAGTTTGTCGGACCCTCACCTGGACCCTAAACCGTCCCCGTCCCCTAACCCTAACCCTAGCCCGAACCCTAACCCTAACCCTTCCCCGAAGCCTGACCCTCACCCGTCCCCTAATCCTAACCCGTAGGCTCACACTAACCCGCGCCCTCACACGCACGCTCCCCCTAAAGCGTTGTCGGACCCTCACCTGGACCCTGAACCGTCCCCATCCCCTAACCCTAACCCTAGCCCGAACCCTAACCCTAACCCTTCCCCGAAGCCTGACCCTCACCCGTCCCCTAATCCTAACCCGTACGCTAATACTAACCCGCGCCCTCACACGTACGCTCCCCCTAAAGCGTTGTCGGACCCTCACCTGCACCCTAAACCGTCCCCGTCCCCTAACCCTAACCCTAGGCCGAACCCTAACCCTAACCCTTCCCCGAAGCCTGACCCTCACCCGTCCCCTAATCCTAACCCGTACGCTCACACTAACCCACGCCCTCACACGCACGCTCCCCCTAAAGCATTGTCGGACCCTCACCTGGACCCTAAACCGTCCCCGTCCCCTAACCCTAACCCTAGCCCGAACCCTAACCCTAACCCTTCTCCGATACCTGACCCTCACCCGTCCCCTAATCCTAACACATACGCTCACACTAACCCGCGCCCTCACACGCACGCTGCCCCTAAAGCGTTGTCGGACCCTCACCTGGACCCTAAACCGTCCCTGTCCCCTAACCCTAACCCTAGCCCGAACCCTAACCCTAACCCTTCCCCGAAGCCTGACCCTCACCCGTCCCCTAATCCTAACCCGTACGCTAACACTAACCTGCGCCCTCACACGCACGCTCCCCCTAAAGCGTTGTCGGACCCTCACCTGGACCCTAAACCGTCCCCGTCCCCTAACCCTAACCCTAGCCCGAACCCTAACCCTAACCCTTCCCCGAAGCCTGACCCTCACCCGTCCCCTAATCCTAACCCGTACGCTAACACTAACCCGCCCCCTCACACGCACGCTCCCCGTAAAGCGTTGTCGGACCCTCACCTGGACCCTAAACCGTCCCCGTCCCCTAACCCTAACCCTAGCCCGAACCCTAACCCTAACCCTTCCCCGAAGCCTGACCCTCACCCGTCCCATATTCCTAACCCGTACGCTAACACTAACCCGCGCCCTCACACGCACCCTCCCCCTAAAGCGTTGTCGGACCCTCACCTGCACCCTAAACCGTCCCCGTCCCCTAACCCTAACCCTAGCCCGAACCCTAACCCTAACCCTTCCCCGAAGCCTGACTCTCACCCGTCCCCTAATCCTAACCCGTAGGCTCACACTAACCCGCGCCCTCACACGCACGCTCCCCCTAAAGCGTTTTCGGACCCTCACCTGGACCCTAAACCGTCCCCGTCCCCTAACCCTAACCCGAGCCCCAACCCTAACCCTAAACATTCCGCGAAGCCTGACTCTCACCCGTCCTCTAATCCTAACACGTACACTCACACTAACCCGCGCCCTCACACGCACGCTCCCCCTAAAGCGTTGTCGGACCCTCACCTGGACCCTAAACCGTCCCCGTACCCTAACCCTAACCCTAGCCCAAACCCTAACCCTAACCCTTCCCCGAAACCTGACCCTCACCCGTCCCCTAATCCTAACACATACGCTCACACTAACCCGCGCCCTCACACGCACGCTCCCCCTAAAGCGTTGTCGGACCCTCACCTGGACCCTAAACCGTCCCAGTCCCCTAACCCTAACCCTAGCCCGAACCCTAACCCTAACCCTTCCCCGAAGCCTGACCCTCACCCGTCCCCTAATCCTAACCCGTAGGCTCACACTAACCCGCGCCCTCACACGCACGCTCCCCCTAAAGCGTTGTCGGACCCTCACCTGGACCCTAAACCGTCCCCGTCCCCTAACCCTAACCCTAGCCCGAACCCTAACCCTAAACCTTCATCGAAGCCTGACACTCACCCGTCCCCTAATCCTAACCCTTAGGCTCACACTAACCCGCGCCCTCACACGCACGCTCCCCCTAAAGCGTTGTCGGACCCTCACCTGCACCCTAAACCGTCCCCGTCCCCTAACCCTGACCCTAGCCCGAACCCTAACCCTAACCCTTCCCCGAAGCCTGACCCTCACCCGTCCCCTAATCCTAACCCGTACGCTAACACTAACTCGCGCCCTCACACGCACGCTCCCCCTAAAGCATTGTCGGACCCTCACCTGGACCCTAAACCGTCCCCGTCCCCTAACCCTAACCCTAGCCCAAACCCTAACCCTAACCCTTCCCCGAAACCTGACCCTCACCCGTCCCCTAATCCTAACACGTACGCTCACACTAACCCGCGCCCTCACACGCACGCTCCCCCTAAAGCGTTGTCGGACCCTCACCTGGACCCTGAACCGTCCCCATCCTCTAACCCTAACCCTAGCCCGAACCCTAACCCTAACCCTTCCCCGAAGCCTGACCCTCACCTGTCCCCTAATCCTAACCCGTACGCTAACACTAACCTGCGCCCTCACACGCACGCTCCCCCTAAAGCGTTGTCAGACCCTCACCTACACCCTAAACCGTCCCCGTCCCCTAACCCTAACCCTAGCCCGAACCCTAACCCTAACCCTTCCCCGAAGCCTGACCCTCACCCGTCCCCTAATCCTAACCCGTACGCTCACACTAACCCGCGCCCTCACACGCACGCTCCCCCTAAAGCATTGTCGGACCCTCACCTGGACCCTAAACCGTCCCCGTCCCCTAACCCTAACCCTAGCCCGAAACCTAATCCTAACCATTCCCCGAAGCCTGACCCTCACCCGTCCCCTAATCCTAACCCGTACGCTCACACTAACCCGCGCCCTCACACGCACGCTCCCCCTAAAACGTTGTCGGACCCTCACCTGGACCCTAAACCGTCCCCGTCCCCTAACCCTAACCCTAGCCCGAACCCTAACCCTAACCCTTCCCCGAAGCCTGACCCTCACCCGTCCCCTAATCCTAACCCGTAGGCTCACACTAACCCGCGCCCTCACACGCACGCTCCCCCTAAAGCGTTGTCGGACCCTCACCTGGACCCTAAACCGTCCCCGTCCCCTAACCCTAACCCTAGCCCAAACCCTAACCCTAACCCTTCCCCGAAGCCTGACACTCACCCGTCCCATAATCCTAACCCGTAGGCTCACACTAACCCGCGCCCTCACAAGCACGCTCCCCCTAAAGCGTTGTCGGACCCTCACCTGGACCCTAAACCGTCCCCGTCCCCTAACCCTAACCCTAGCCCGAACCCTAACCCTAACCCTTCCCCGAAGCCTGACCCTCACCCGTCCCCTAATCCTAACCCGTACGCTAACACTAACCTGCGCCCTCACACGCACGCTCCCGCTAAAGCGTTGTCGGACCCTCACCTGGACCCTAAACCGTCCCCGTCCCCTAACCCTAACCCTAGCCCGAACCCTAACCCTAACCCTTCCCCGAAGCCTGACCCTCACGCGTCCCCTAATCCTAACCCGTAGGCTCACACTAACCCGCGCCCTCACACGCACGCTGCCCCTAAAGCGTTGTCGGACCCTCACCTGGACCCTGAACCGTCCCCGTCCCCTAACCCTAACCCTAGCCCGAACCCTAACCCTAACCCTTCCCCGAAGCCTGACCCTCACCCGTCCCCTATACTAACCCGTACGCTAACACTAAACCGCGCCCTCACACGCACGCTCCCCCTAAAGCGTTGTCGGACCCTCACCTGCACCCTAAACCGTCCCCGTCCCCTAACCCTAACCCTAGCCCGAACCCTAACCCTAACCCTTCCCCGAAGCCTGACCCTCACCCGTCCCCTAATCCTAACCCGTACGCTCACACTAACCCGCGCCCTCACACGCACGCTCCCCCTAAAACATTGTCGGACCCTCACCTGGACCCTAAACCGTCCCCGTACCCTAACCCTAACACTAGCCCGAACCCTAACCCTAAACCTTCCCCGAAACCTGACTCTCACCCGTCCCCTAATCCTAACACATACGCTCACACGAACCCACGCCCTCACACGCACGCTCCCCCTAAAGCGTTGTCGGACCCTCACCTGGACCATAAACCGTCCCCGTCCCCTAACCCTAACCCTAGCCCGAACCCTAAACCTAACCCTTCCCCGAAGCCTGACCCTCACCCGTCCCCTAATCCTAACCCGTAGGCTCACACTAACCCGCGCCCTCACACGCACGCTCCCCCTAAAGCGTTGTCGGACCCTCACCTGGACCCTAAACCGTCCCCGTCCCCTAACCCTAACCCTAGCCCGAACCCTAACCCTAACCCTTCCCCGAAGCCTGACACTAACCCGTCCCCTAATCCTAACCCGTACGCTAACACTAACACGCGCCCTCACACGCACGCTCCCCCTAAAGCGTTGTCGGACCCTCACCTGCACCCTAAACCGTCCCCGTCCCCTAACCCTGACCCTAGCCCGAACCCTAACCCTAACCCTTCCCCGAAGCCTGACCCTCACCCGTCCCCTAATCCTAACCCGTAGGCTCACACTAACCCGCGCCCTCACACGCACGCTCCCCCTAAAGCGTTGTCGGACCCTCACCTGCACCCTAAACCGTCCCCGTCCCCTAACCCTAACCCTAGCCCGAACCCTAATCCTAACCATTCCCCGAAGCCTGACCCTCACCCGTCCCCTAATCCTAACCCGTACGCTCACACTAACCCGCGCCCTCACACGCACGCTCCCCCTAAAGCGTTTTCGGACCCTCACCTGGACCCTAAACCGTCCCCGTCCCCTAACCCTAACGCTAGCCCGAACCCTAACCCTAAACATTCCCCGAAGCCTGACTCTCACCCGTCCCCTAATCCTAACCCGTAGGCTCACACTAACCCGTGCCCTCACACGCACGCTCCCCCTAAAGCGTTGTCGGACCCTCACCTGGACCCTGAACCGTCACCATCCCCTAACCCTAACCCTAGCCCGAACCCTAACCCTAACCCTTCCCCGAAGGCTGACCCTCAACCGTCCCATAATCCTAACCCGTACGCTAACACTAACCCGCGCCCTCACACGCACGCTCCCCCTAAAGCGTTGTCGGACCCTCACCTGCACCCTAAACCGTCCCCGTCCCCTAACCCTAACCCTAGCCCGAACCCTAACCCTAACCCTTCCCCGAAGCCTGACCCTCACCCGTCCCCTAATCCTAACCCGTACGCTCACACTAACCCACGCCCTCACACGCACGCTCCCCCTAAAGCATTGTCGGACCCTCACCTGGACCCTAAACCGTCCCCGTCCCCTAACCCTAACCCTAGCCCGAACCCTAACCCTAACCCTTCCCCGAAACCTGACCCTCACCCGTCCCCTAATCCTAACACATACGCTCACACTAACCCGCGCCCTTACACGCACTCTGCCCCTAAAGCGTTGTCGGACCCTCACCTGGACCCTAAACCGTCCCCGTCTCCTAACCCTAACCCTAGCCCGAACCCTAAACCTAACCCTTCCCCGAAGCCTGACCCTCACCCGTCCCCTAATCCTAACCCGTAGGCTCACACTAACCCGCGCCCTCACACGCACGCTCCCCCTAAAGCGTTGTCGGACCCTCACCTGGACCCTAAATCGTCCCCGTCCCCTAACCCTAACCCTAGCCCGAACCCTAACCCTAACCCTTCCCCGAAGCCTGACCCTCACCCGTCCCCTATACTAACCCGTACGCTAACACTAAACCGCGCCCTCACACGCACGCTCCCCCTAAAGCGTTGTCGGACCCTCACCTGCACCCTAAACCGTCCCCGTCCCCTAACCCTAACCCTAGCCCGAACCCTAACCCTAACCCTTCCCCGAAGCCTGACCCTCACCCGTCCCCTAATCCTAACCCGTACGCTCACACTAACCCGCGCCCTCACACGCACGCTCCCCCTAAAACATTGTCGGACCCTCACCTGGACCCTAAACCGTCCCCGTACCGTAACCCTAACCCTAGCCCGAACCCTAACCCTAAACCTTCCCCGAAACCTGACTCTCACCCGTCCCCTAATCCTAACACATACGCTCACACGAACCCACGCCCTCACACGCACGCTCCCCCTAAAGCGTTGTCGGACCCTCACCTGGACCATAAACCGTCCCCGTCCCCTAACCCTAACCCTAGCCCGAACCCTAAACCTAACCCTTCCCCGAAGCCTGACCCTCACCCGTCCCCTAATCCTAACCCGTAGGCTCACACTAACCCGCGCCCTCACACGCACGCTCCCCCTAAAGCGTTGTCGGACCCTCACCTGGACCCTAAACCGTCCCCGTCCCCTAACCCTAACCCTAGCCCGAACCCTAACCCTAACCCTTCCCCGAAGCCTGACACTCACCCGTCCCCTAATCCTAACCCGTACGCTAACACTAACACGCGCCCTCACACGCACGCTCCCCCTAAAGCGTTGTCGGACCCTCACCTGCACCCTAAACCGTCCCCGTCCCCTAACCCTGACCCTAGCCCGAACCCTAACCCTAACCCTTCCCCGAAGCCTGACCCTCACCCGTCCCCTAATCCTAACCCTTACGCTAACACTAACCTGCGCCCTCACACGCACGCTCCCCCTAAAGCGTTGTCAGACCCTCACCTGGACCCTAAACCGTCCCCGTCCCCTAACCCTAACCCTAGCCCAAACCCTAACCCTAACCCTTCCCCGAAACCTGACCCTCACCCGTCCCCTAATCCTAACACGTACGCTCACACTAACCCGCGCCCTCACACGCACGCTGCCCCTAAAGCGTTGTCGGACCCTCACCTGGACCCTAAACCATCCCCGTCCCCTAACCCTAACCCTAGCCCGAACCCTAACCCTAACCCTTCCCCGAAGCCTGACCCTCACCCGTCCCCTACTCCTAACCCGTAGGCTCACACTAACCCGCGCCTTCACACGCACGCTCCCCCTAAAGCATTGTCGGACCCTCACCTGGACCCTGAACCGTCCCCATCCCCTAACCCTAACCCTAGCCCGAACCCTAACCCTAACCCTTCCCCGAAGCCTGACCCTCACCCGTACCCTAATCCTAACCCGTACGCTAACACTAAACCGCGCCCTCACACGCACGCTCCCCCTAAAGCGTTGTCGGACCCTCACCTGCACCCTAAACCGTCCCCGTCCCCTAACCCTAACCCTAGCCCGAACCCTAATCCTAACCATTCCCCGAAGCCTGACCCTCACCCGTCCCCTAATCCTAACCCGTACGCTCACACTAACCCGCGCCCTCACACGCACGCTCCCCCTAAAGCGTTTTCGGACCCTCACCTGGACCCTAAACCGTCCCCGTCCCCTAACCCTAACGCTAGCCCGAACCCTAACCCTAAACATTCCCCGAAGCCTGACTCTCACCCGTCCCCTAATCCTAACCCGTAGGCTCACACTAACCCGTGCCCTCACACGCACGCTCCCCCTAAAGCGTTGTCGGACCCTCACCTGGACCCTGAACCGTCCCCATCCCCTAACCCTAACCCTAGCCCGAACCCTAACCCTAACCCTTCCCCGAAGGCTGACCCTCAACCGTCCCATAATCCTAACCCGTACGCTAACACTAACCCGCGCCCTCACACGCACGCTCCCCCTAAAGCGTTGTCGGACCCTCACCTGCACCCTAAACCGTCCCCGTCCCCTAACCCTAACCCTAGCCCGAACCCTAACCCTAACCCTTCCCCGAAGCCTGACCCTCACCCGTCCCCTAATCCTAACCCGTACGCTCACACTAACCCACGCCCTCACACGCACGCTCCCCCTAAAGCATTGTCGGACCCTCACCTGGACCCTAAACCGTCCCCGTCCCCTAACCCTAACCCTAGCCCGAACCCTAACCCTAACCCTTCCCCGAAACCTGACCCTCACCCGTCCCCTAATCCTAACACATACGCTCACACTAACCCGCGCCCTCACACGCACTCTGCCCCTAAAGCGTTGTCGGACCCTCACCTGGACCCTAAACCGTCCCCGTCTCCTAACCCTAACCCTAGCCCGAACCCTAAACCTAACCCTTCCCCGAAGCCTGACCCTCACCCGTCCCCTAATCCTAACCCGTAGGCTCACACTAACCCGCGCCCTCACACGCACGCTCCCCCTAAAGCGTTGTCGGACCCTCACCTGGACCCTAAATCGTCCCCGTCCCCTAACCCTAACCCTAGCCCGAACCCTAACCCTAACCCTTCCCCGAAGCCTGACCCTCACCCGTCCCCTATACTAACCCGTACGCTAACACTAAACCGCGCCCTCACACGCACGCTCCCCCTAAAGCGTTGTCGGACCCTCACCTGCACCCTAAACCGTCCCCGTCCCCTAACCCTAACCCTAGCCCGAACCCTAACCCTAACCCTTCCCCGAAGCCTGACCCTCACCCGTCCCCTAATCCTAACCCGTACGCTCACACTAACCCGCGCCCTCACACGCACGCTCCCCCTAAAACATTGTCGGACCCTCACCTGGACCCTAAACCGTCCCCGTACCCTAACCCTAACCCTAGCCCGAACCCTAACCCTAAACCTTCCCCGAAACCTGACTCTCACCCGTCCCCTAATCCTAACACATACGCTCACACGAACCCACGCCCTCACACGCACGCTCCCCCTAAAGCGTTGTCGGACCCTCACCTGGACCATAAACCGTCCCCGTCCCCTAACCCTAACCCTAGCCCGAACCCTAAACCTAACCCTTCCCCGAAGCCTGACCCTCACCCGTCCCCTAATCCTAACCCGTAGGCTCACACTAAACCGCGCCCTCACACGCACGCTCCCCCTAAAGCGTTGTCGGACCCTCACCTGGACCCTAAACCGTCCCCGTCACCTAACCCTAACCCTAGCCCGAACCCTAACCCTAACCCTTCCCCGAAGCCTGACACTCACCCGTCCCCTAATCCTAACCCGTACGCTAACACTAACACGCGCCCTCACACGCACGCTCCCCCTAAAGCGTTGTCGGACCCTCACCTGCACCCTAAACCGTCCCCGTCCCCTAACCCTGACCCTAGCCCGAACCCTAACCCTAACCCTTCCCCGAAGCCTGACACTCACCCGTCCCCTAATCCTAACCCTTACGCTAACACTAACCTGCGCCCTCACACGCACGCTCCCCCTAAAGCGTTGTCAGACCCTCACCTGGACCCTAAACCGTCCCCGTCCCCTAACCGTAACCCTAGCCCAAACCCTAACCCTAACCCTTCCCCGAAACCTGACCCTCACCCGTCCCCTAATCCTAACACGTACGCTCACACTAACCCGCGCCCTCACACGCACGCTGCCCCTAAAGCGTTGTCGGACCCTCACCTGGACCCTAAACCATCCCCGTCCCCTAACCCTAACCCTAGCCCGAACCCTAACCCTAACCCTTCCCCGAAGCCTGACCCTCACCCGTCCCCTACTCCTAACCCGTAGGGTCACACTAACCCGCGCCCTCACACGCACGCTCCCCCTAAAGCGTTTTCGGACCCTCACCTGGACTCTAAACCGTCCCCGTCCCCTAACCCTAACCCTAGCCCGAACGCTAACCCTAAACATTCCCCGAAGCCTGACTCTCACCCGTCCCCTAATCCTAACCCGTAGGCTCACACTAACCCGTGCCCTCACATGCACGCTCCCCCTAAAGCGTTGTCGGACCCTCACCTGGACCCTGAACCGTCCCCATCCCATAACCCTAACCCTAGCCCGAACCCTAACCCTAACCCTTCCCCGAAGGCTGACCCTCAACCGTCCCATAATCCTAACCCGTACGCTAACACTAACCCACGCCCTCACACGCACGCTCCCCCTAAAGCGTTGTCGGACCCTCACCTGCACCCTAAACCGTCCCCGTCCCCTAACCCTAACCCTAGCCCGAACCCTAACCCTAACCCTTCCCCGAAGCCTGACCCTCACCCGTCCCCTAATCCTAACCCGTACGCTCACACTAACCCACGCCCTCACACGCACACTCCCCCTAAAGCATTGTCGGACCCTCACCTGGACCCTAAACCGTCCCCGTACCCTAACCCTAACCCTAGCCCGAACCCTAACCCTAACCCTTCCCCGAAACCTGACCCTCACCCGTCCCCTAATCCTAACACATACGCTCACACTAACCCGCGCCCTCACACGCACGCTCCCCCTAAAGCGTTGTCGGACCCTCACCTGGACCCTAAACCGTCCCAGTCCCCTAACCCTAACCCTAGCCCGAAGCCTAAAGCTAACCCTTCCCCGAAGCCTGACTCTCACCCGTCCCCTAATCCTAACCCGTAGGCTCACACTAACCCGCGCCCTCACACGCACGCTCCCCCTAAAGCGTTGTCGGACCCTCACCTGGACCCTAAACCGTCCCCGTCCCCTAACCCTAACCCTAGCCCAAACCCTAACCCTAACCCTTCCCCGAAACCTGACCCTCACCCGTCCCCTAATCCTAACACGTACGCTCACACTAAGCCGCGCCCTCACTCGCACGCTGCCCCTAAAGCGTTGTCGGACCCTCACCTGGACCCTAAACCATCCCCGTCCCCTAACCCTAACCCTAGCCTGAACCCTAACCCTAACCCTTCCCCGAAGCCTGACCCTCACCCGTCCCCTAATCCTAACCCGTAGGCTCACACTAACCCGCGCCCTCACACGCACGCTCCCCCTAAAGCGTTGTCGGACCCTCACCTGCTCCCTGAACCGTCCCCATCCCCTAACCCTAACCCTAGCCCGAACCCTAACCCTAACCCTTCCCCGAAGCCTGACACTCACCCGTCCCCTAATCCTTACCCGTACGCTAACACTAACACGCGCCCTCACACGCACGCTCCCCCTAAAGCGTTGTCGGACCCTCACCTGGACCCTAAACCGTCCCCGTCCCATAACCCTAACCCTAGCCCGAACCCTAACCCTAACCCTTCCCCGAAGCCTGACCCTCACCCGTCCCCTAATCCTAACCCGTACGCTAACACTAACCTGCGCCCTCACACGCACGCTCCCGCTAAAGCGTTGTCGGACTCTCACCTGGACCCTAAACCGTCCCCGTCCCCTAACCCTAACCCTAGCCCGAACCCTAACCCTAACCCTTCCCCGAAGCCTGACCATCACTCGTCCCCTAATCCTAACCCGTAGGCTCACACTAACCCGCGCCCTCACACGCACGCTCCCCCTAAAGCGTTGTCGGACCCTCACCTGGACCCTAAACCGTCCCCGTCCCCTAACCCTAACCCTAGCCCGAACCCTAACCCTAACCCTTCCCCGAAGCCTGACCCTCACCCGTCCCCTAATCCTAACCCGTACGCTCACACTAACCCACGCCCTCACAAGCACGCTCCCCCTAAAGCATTGTCGGACCCTCACCTGGACCCTAAACCGTCCCCGTACCCTAACCCTAACCCTAGCCCGAACCCTAACCCTAACCCTTCCCCGAAACCTGACCCTCACCCGTCCCCTAATCCTAACACATACGCTCACACTAACCCGCGCCCTCACACGCACGCTCCCCCTAAAGCGTTGTCGGACCCTCACCTGGACCCTAAACCGTCCCAGTCCCCTAACCCTAACCCTAGCCCGAACCCTAAAGCTAACCCTTCCCCGAAGCCTGACCCTCACCCGTCCCCTAATCCTAACCCGTAGGCTCACACTAACCCGCGCCCTCACACGCACGCTCCCCCTAAAGCGTTGTCGGACCCTCACCTGGACCCTAAACCGTCCCCGTCCCCTAACCCTAACCCTAGCCCGAACCCTAACCCTAACCCTTCCCCGAAGCCTGACTCTCACCCGTCCCCTAATCCTAACCCGTAGGCTCACACTAACCCGCGCCCTCACACGCACGCTCCCCCTAAAGCGTTTTCGGACCCTCACCTGGACCCTAAACCGTCCCCGTCCCCTAACCCTAACCCGAGCCCCAACCCTAACCCTAAACCTTCCCCGAAGCCTGACTCTCACCTGTCCTCTAATCCTAACACGTACACTCACACTAACCCGCGCCCTCACACGCACGCTCCCCCTAAAGCGTTGTCGGACCCTCACCTGGACCCTAAACCGTCCCCGTCCCCTAACCCTAACCCTAGCCCAAACCCTAACCCTAACCCTTCCCCGAAACCTGACCCTCACCCGTCCCCTAATCCTAACACATACGCTCACACGAACCCGCGCCCTCACACGCACGCTCCCCCTAAAGCGTTGTCGGACCCTCACCTGGACCATAAACCGTCCCCGTCCCCTAACCCTAACCCTAGCCCGAACCTTAAACCTAACCCTTCCCCGAAGCCTGACCCTCACCCGTCCCCTAATCCTAACCCGTAGGCTCACACTAACCCGCGCCCTCACACGCACGCTCCCCCTAAAGCGTTGTCGGACCCTCACCTGGACCCTAAACCGTCCCCGTCCCCTAACCCTAACCCTAGCCCGAACCCTAACCCTAACCCTTCCCCGAAGCCTGACCCTCACCCGTCCCCAAATCCTAACACGTACGCTCACACTAACCCGCGCCCTCACACGCACGCTGCCCCTAAAGCGTTGTCGGACCCTCACCTGGACCCTAAACCATCCCCGTCCCCTAACCCGAACCCTAACCCTAACCCTTCCCCGAAACCTGACCCTCACCCGTCCCCAAATCCTAACACGTACGCTCACACTAACCCGCGCCCTCACACGCACGCTGCCCCTAAAGCTTTGTCGGACCCTCACCTGGACCCTAAACCATCCCCGTCCCCTAACCCTAACCCTAGCCCGAACCCTAACCCTAACCCTTCCACGAAGCCTGACCCTCACCCGTCCCCTAATCCTAACCCGTACGCTAACACTAACCCGCGCCCTCACACGCACGCTCCCCCTAAAGCGTTGTCGGACCCTCACCTGGACCCTAAACCGTCCCCGTCCCCTAACCCTAACCCTAGCCCGAACCCTAACCCTAACCCTTCCCCGAAGCCTGACCCTCACCCGTCCCCTAATCCTAACCCGTACGCTCACACTAACCCGCGCCCTCACACGCACACTCCCCCTAAAGCATTGTCGGACCCTCACCTGGACCCTAAACCGTCCCCGTCCCCTAACCCTAACCCTAGCCCGAACCCTAACCCTAACCCTTCCCCGAAACCTGACCCTCACCCGTCCCCTAATCCTAACACATACGCTCACACTAACCCGCGCCCTCACACGCACGCTGCCCCTAAAGCATTGTCGGACCCTCACCTGGACCCTAAACCGTCCCCGTTTCCTAACCCTAACCCTAGCCCGAACCCTAAACCTAACCCTTCCCCGAAGCCTGACCCTCACCCGTCCCCTAATCCTAACCCGTAGGCTCACACTAACCCGCGCCCTCACACGCACGCTCCCCCTAAAGCGTTGTCGGACCCTCACCTGGACCCTAAATCGTCCCCATCCCCTAACCCTAACCCTAGCCCGAACCCTAACCCTAACCCTTCCCCGAAGCCTGACCCTCACCCGTCCCCTATACTAACCCGTACGCTAACACTAAACCGCGCCCTCACACGCACGCTCCCCCTAAAGCGTTGTCGGACCCTCACCTGCACCCTAAACCGTCCCCGTCCCCTAACCCTAACCCTAGCTCGAACCCTAACCCTAACCCTTCCCCGAAGCCTGACCCTCACCCGTCCCCTAATCCTAACCCGTACGCTCACACTAACCCGCGCCCTCACACGCACGCTCCCCCTAAAGCATTGTCGGAACCTCACCTGGACCCTAAACCGTCCCCGTACCCTAACCCTAACCCTAGCCCGAACCCTAACCCTAAACCTTCCCCGAAACCTGACCCTCACCCGTCCCCTAATCCTAACACATACGCTCACACGAACCCGCGCCCTCACACGCACGCTCCCCCTAAAGCGTTTTCGGACCCTCACCTGGACCCTAAACCGTCCCCGTCCCCTAACCCTAACCCTAGCCCGAACGCTAACCCTAAACATTCCCCGAAGCCTGACTCTCACCCGTCCCCTAATCCTAACCCGTAGGCTCACACTAACCCGTGCCCTCACATGCACGCTCCCCCTAAAGCGTTGTCGGACCCTCACCTGGACCCTGAACCGTCCCCATCCCCTAACCCTAACCCTAGCCCGAACCCTAACCCTAACCCTTCCCCGAAGCCTGACCCTCACCCGTCCCCTACTCCTAACCCGTAGGGTCACACTAACCCGCGCCCTCACACGCACGCTCCCCCTAAAGCGTTTTCGGACCCTCACCTGGACCCTAAACCGTCCCCGTCCCCTAACCCTAACCCTAGCCCGAACGCTAACCCTAAACATTCCCCGAAGCCTGACTCTCACCCGTCCCCTAATCCTAACCCGTAGGCTCACACTAACCCGTGCCCTCACATGCACGCTCCCCCTAAAGCGTTGTCGGACCCTCACCTGGACCCTGAACCGTCCCCATCCCCTAACCCTAACCCTAGCCCGAACCCTAACCCTAACCCTTCCCCGAAGGCTGACCCTCAACCGTCCCATAATCCTAACCCGTACGCTAACACTAACCCACGCCCTCACACGCACGCTCCCCCTAAAGCGTTGTCGGACCCTCACCTGCACCCTAAACCGTCCCCGTCCCCTAACCCTAACCCTAGCCCGAACCCTAACCCTAACCCTTCCCCGAAGCCTGACCCTCACCCGTCCCCTAATCCTAACCCGTACGCTCACACTAACCCACGCCCTCACACGCACGCTCCCCCTAAAGCATTGTCGGACCCTCACCTGGACCCTAAACCGTCCCCGTACCCTAACCCTAACCCTAGCCCGAACCCTAACCCTAACCCTTCCCCGAAACCTGACCCTCACCCGTCCCCTAATCCTAACACATACGCTCACACTAACCCGCGCCCTCACACGCACGCTCCCCCTAAAGCGTTGTCGGACCCTCACCTGGACCCTAAACCGTCCCAGTCCCCTAACCCTAACCCTAGCCCGAAGCCTAAAGCTAACCCTTCCCCGAAGCCTGACTCTCACCCGTCCCCTAATCCTAACCCGTACGCTAACACTAACCCGCGCCCTCACACGCACGCTCCCCCTAAAGCGTTGTCGGACCCTCACCTGGACCCTAAACCGTCCCCGTCCCCTAACCCTAACCCTAGCCCGAACCCTAACCCTAACCCTTCCCCGAAGCCTGACACTCACCCGTCCCCTAATCCTAACCCGTACGCTCACACTAACCCACGCCCTCACACGCACGCTCCCCCTAAAGCATTGTCGGACCCTCACCTGGACCCTAAACCGTCCCCGTACCCTAACCCTAACCCTAGCCCGAACCCTAACCCTAACCCTTCCCCGAAACCTGACCCTCACCCGTCCCCTAATCCTAACACATACGCTCACACTAACCCGCGCCCTCACACGCACGCTCCCCCTAAAGCGTTGTCGGACCCTCACCTGGACCCTAAACCGTCCCAGTCCCCTAACCCTAACCCTAGCCCGAACCCTAAAGCTAACCCTTCCCCGAAGCCTGACCCTCACCCGTCCCCTAATCCTAACCCGTAGGCTCACACTAACCCGCGCCCTCACACGCACGCTCCCCCTAAAACGTTGTCGGACCCTCACCTGGACCCTAAACCGTCCCCGTCCCCTAACCCTAACCCTAGCCCGAACCCTAACCCTAACCCTTCCCCGAAGCCTGACCCTCACCCGTCCCCTAATCCTAACCCGTACGCTAACACTAACCTGCGCCCTCACACGCACGCTCCCGCTAAAGCGTTGTCGGACCCTCACCTGGACCCTAAACCGTCCCCGTCCCCTAACCCTAACCCTAGCCCGAACCCTAACCCTAACCCTTCCCCGAAGCCTGACTCTCACCCGTCCCCTAATCCTAACCCGTAGGCTCACACTAACCCGCGCCCTCACACGCACGCTCCCCCTAAAGCGTTTTCGGACCCTCACCTGGACCCTAAACCGTCCCCGTCCCCTAACCCTAACCCGAGCCCCAACCCTAACCCTAAACCTTCCCCGAAGCCTGACTCTCACCCGTCCTCTAATCCTAACACGTACACTCACACTAACCCGCGCCCTCACACGCACGCTCCCCCTAAAGCGTTGTCGGACCCTCACCTGGACCCTAAACCGTCCCCGTCCCCTAACCCTAACCCTAGCCCAAACCCTAACCCTAACCCTTCCCCGAAACCTGACCCTCACCCGTCCCCTAATCCTAACACGTACGCTCACACTAACCCGCGCCCTCACTCGCACGCTGCCCCTAAAGCGTTGTCGGACCCTCACCTGGACCCTAAACCATCCCCGTCCCCTAACCCTAACCCTAGCCTGAACCCTAACCCTAACCCTTCCCCGAAGCCTGACCCTCACCCGTCCCCTAATCCTAACCCGTAGGCTCACACTAACCCGCGCCCTCACACGCACGCTCCCCCTAAAGCGTTGTCGGACCCTCACCTGCTCCCTGAACCGTCCCCATCCCCTAACCCTAACCCTAGCCCGAACCCTAACCCTAACCCTTCCCCGAAGCCTGACACTCACCCGTCCCCTAATCCTTACCCGTACGCTAACACTAACACGCGCCCTCACACGCACGCTCCCCCTAAAGCGTTGTCGGACACTCACCTGGACCCTAAACCGTCCCCATCCCCTAACCCTAACCCTAGCCCGAACCCTAACCCTAACCCTTCCCCGAAGCCTGACCCTCACCCGTCCCCTAATCCTAACCCGTACGCTAACACTAACCTGCGCCCTCACACGCACGCTCCCGCTAAAGCGTTGTCGGACTCTCACCTGGACCCTAAACCGTCCCCGTCCCCTAACCCTAACCCTAGCCCGAACCCTAACCCTAACCCTTCCCCGAAGCCTGACTCTCACCCGTCCCCTCATCCTAACCCGTAGGCTCACACTAACCCGCGCCCTCACACGCACGCTCCCCCTAAAGCGTTTTCGGACCCTCACCTGGACCCTAAACCGTCCCCGTCCCCTAACCCTAACCCGAGCCCCAACCCTAACCCTAAACATTCCCCGAAGCCTGACTCTCACCCGTCCTCTAATCCTAACACGTACACTCACACTAACCCGCGCCCTCACACGCACGCTCCCCCTAAAGCGTTGTCGGACCCTCACCTGGACCCTAAACCGTCCCCGTACCCTAACCCTAACCCTAGCCCAAACCCTAACCCTAACCCTTCCCCGAAACCTGACCCTCACCCGTCCCCTAATCCTAACACA
This sequence comes from Lagenorhynchus albirostris, assembly GCF_949774975.1. NCBI lineage: Eukaryota > Metazoa > Chordata > Mammalia > Artiodactyla > Delphinidae > Lagenorhynchus > Lagenorhynchus albirostris. Next base: position 136,107 of record NW_026783315.1, on the reverse strand, counting down.
TACGCTCACACTAACCCGCGCCCTCACACGCACGCTCCCCCTAAAGCGTTGTCGGACCCTCACCTGGACCCTAAACCGTCCCAGTCCCCTAACCCTAACCCTAGCCCGAACCCTAAAGCTAACCCTTCCCCGAAGCCTGACCATCACTCGTCCCCTAATCCTAACCCGTAGGCTCACACTAACCCGCGCCCTCACACGCACGCTCCCCCTAAAGCGTTGTCGGACCCTCACCTGGACCCTAAACTGTCCCCGTCCCCTAACCCTAACCCTAGCCCGAACCCTAACCCTAACCCTTCCCCGAAGCCTGACCCTCACCCGTCCCCTAATCCTAACCCGTACGCTCACACTAACCCACGCCCTCACACGCACGCTCCCCCTAAAGCATTGTCGGACCCTCACCTGGACCCTAAGCCGTCCCCGTACCCTAACCCTAACCCTAGCCCGAACCCTAACCCTAACCCTTCCCCGAAACCTGACCCTCACCCGTCCCCTAATCCTAACACATACGCTCACACTAACCCGCGCCCTCACACGCACGCTCCCCCTAAAGCGTTGTCGGACCCTCACCTGGACCCTAAACCGTCCCAGTCCCCTAACCCTAACCCTAGCCCGAACCCTAAAGCTAACACTTCCCCGAAGCCTGACCCTCACCCGTCCCCTAATCCTAACCCGTAGGCTCACACTAACCCGCGCCCTCACACGCACGCTCCCCCTAAAGCGTTGTCGGACCCTCACCTGGACCCTAAACCGTCCCCGTCCCCTAACCCTAACCCTAGCCCGAACCCTAACCCTAACCCTTCCCCGAAGCCTGACCCTCTCTCGTCCCCTAATCCTAACCCGTACGCTAACACTAACCTGCGCCCTCACACGCACGCTCCCGCTAAAGCGTTGTCGGACCCTCACCTGGACCCTAAACCGTCCCCGTCCCCTAACCCTAACCCTAGCCCGAACCCTAACCCTAACCCTTCCCCGAAGCCTGACTCTCACCCGTCCCCTAATCCTAACCCGTAGGCTCACACTAACCCGCGCCCTCACACGCACGCTCCCCCTAAAGCGTTTTCGGACCCTCACCTGGACCCTAAACCGTCCCCGTCCCCTAACCCTAACCCGAGCCCCAACCCTAAACCTAAACCTTCCCCGAAGCCTGACTCTCACCTGTCCTCTAATCCTAACACGTACACTCACACTAACCCGCGCCCTCACACGCACGCTCCCCCTAAAGCGTTGTCGGACCCTCACCTGGACCCTAAACCGTCCCCGTCCCCTAACCCTAACCCTAGCCCAAACCCTAACCCTAACCCTTCCCCGAAACCTGACCCTCACCCGTCCCCTAATCCTAACACATACGCTCACACGAACCCGCGCCCTCACACGCACGCTCCCCCTAAAGCGTTGTCGGACCCTCACCTGAACCATAAACCGTCCCCGTCCCCTAACCCTAACCCTAGCCCGAACCCTAAACCTAACCCTTCCCCGAAGCCTGACCCTCACCCGTCCCCTAATCCTAACCCGTAGGCTCACACTAACCCGCGCCCTCACACGCACGCTCCCCCTAAAGCGTTGTCGGACCCTCACCTGGACCCTAAACCGTCCCCGTCCCCTAACCCTAACCCTAGCCCGAACCCTAACCCTAACCCTTCCCCGAAGCCTGACACTCACCCGTCCCCTAATCCTAACCCGTACGCTAACACTAACACGCGCCCTCACACGCACGCTCCCCCTAAAGCGTTGTCGGACCCTCAACTGCACCCTAAACCGTCCCCGTCCCCTAACCCTGACCCTAGCCCGAACCCTAACCCTAACCCTTCCCCGAAGCCTGACCCTCACCCGTCCCCTAATCCTAACCCTTACGCTAACACTAACCTGCGCCCTCACACGCACGCTCCCCCTAAAGCGTTGTCAGACCCTCACCTGGACCCTAAACCGTCCCCGTCCCCTAACCCTAACCCTAGCCCAAACCCTAACCCTAAACCTTCCCCGAAACCTGACCCTCACCCGTCCCCTAATCCTAACACGTACGCTCACACTAACCCGCGCCCTCACACGCACGCTGCCCCTAAAGCGTTGTCGGACCCTCACCTGGACCCTAAACCATCCCCGTCCCCTAACCCGAACCCTAACCCTAACCCTTCCCCGAAGCCTGACCCTCACCCGTCCCCTACTCCTAACCCGTAGGCTCACACTAACCCGCGCCCTCACACGCACGCTCCCCCTAAAGCGTTTTCGGACCCTCACCTGGACCCTAAACCGTCCCCGTCCCCTAACCCTAACCCTAGCCCGAACGCTAACCCTAAACATTCCCCGAAGCCTGACACTCACACGTCCCCTAATCCTAACCCGTAGGCTCACACTAACCCGTGCCCTCACACGCACGCTCCCCCTAAAGCGTTGTCGGACCCTCACCTGGACCCTGAACCGTCCCCATCCCCTAACCCTAACCCTAGCCCGAACCCTAACCCTAACCCTTCCCCGAAGGCTGACCCTCAACCGTCCCATAATCCTAACCCGTACGCTAACACTAACCCACGCCCTCACACGCACGCTCCCCCTAAAGCGTTGTCGGTCCCTCACCTGCACCCTAAACCGTCCCCGTCTCCTAACCCTAACCCTAGCCCGAACCCTAACCCTAACCCTTCCCCGAAGCCTGACCCTCACCCGTCCCCTAATCCTAACCCGTACGCTCACACTAACCCACGCCCTCACACGCACGCTCCCCCTAAAGCATTGTCGGACCCTCACCTGGACCCTAAACCGTCCCCGTCCCCTAACCCTAACCCTAGCCCGAACCCTAACCCTAACCCTTCCCCGAAACCTGACCCTCACCCGTCCCCTAATCCTAACACATACGCTCACACTAACCCGCGCCCTCACACGCACGCTCCTCCTAAAGCGTTGTCGGACCCTCACCTGGACCCTAAACCGTCCCAGTCCCCTAACCCTAACCCTAGCCCGAACCCTAAAGCTAACCCTTCCCCGAAGCCTGACCCTCACCCGTCCCCTAATCCTAACCCGTAGGCTCACACTAACCCGCGCCCTCACACGCACGCTCCCCCTAAAGCGTTGTCGGACCCTCACCTGGACCCTAAACCGTCCCCGTCCCCTAACCCTAACCCTAGCCCGAACCCTAACCCTAACCCTTCCCCGAAGCCTGACACTCACCCGTCCCCTAATCCTAACCCGTACGCTCACACTAACCCACGCCCTCACACGCACGCTCCCCCTAAAGCATTGTCGGACCCTCACCTGGACCCTAAACCGTCCCCGTACCCTAACCCTAACCCTAGCCCGAACCCTAACCCTAACCCTTCCCCGAAACCTGACCCTCACCCGTCCCCTAATCCTAACACATACGCTCACACTAACCCGCGCCCTCACACGCACGCTCCCCCTAAAGCGTTGTCGGACCCTCACCTGGACCCTAAACCGTCCCAGTCCCCTAACCCTAACCCTAGCCCGAACCCTAAAGCTAACCCTTCCCCGAAGCCTGACCCTCACCCGTCCCCTAATCCTAACCCGTAGGCTCACACTAACCCGCGCCCTCACACGCACGCTCCCCCTAAAGCGTTGTCGGACCCTCACCTGGACCCTAAACCGTCCCCGTCCCCTAACCCTAACCCTAGCCCGAACCCTAACCCTAACCCTTCCCCGAAGCCTGACCCTCACCCGTCCCCTAATCCTAACCCGTACGCTAACACTAACCTGTGCCCTCACACGCACGCTCCCGCTAAAGCGTTGTCGGACCCTCACCTGGACCCTAAACCGTCCCCGTCCCCTAACCCTAACCCTAGCCCGAACCCTAACCCTAACCCTTCCCCGAAGCCTGACTCTCACCCGTCCCCTAATCCTAACCCGTAGGCTCACACTAACCCGCGCCCTCACACGCACGCTCCCCCTAAAGCGTTTTCGGACCCTCACCTGGACCCTAAACCGTCCCCGTCCCCTAACCCTAACCCGAGCCCCAACCCTAACCCTAAACCTTCCCCGAAGCCTGACTCTCACCCGTCCTCTAATCCTAACACGTACACTCACACTAACCCGCGCCCTCACACGCACACTCCCCCTAAAGCGTTGTCGGACCCTCACCTGGACCCTAAACCGTCCCCGTCCCCTAACCCTAACCCTAGCCCAAACCCTAACCCTAACCCTTCCCCGAAACCTGACCCTCACCCGTCCCCTAATCCTAACACATACGCTCACACTAACCCGCACCCTCACACGCACGCTCCCCCTAAAGCGTTGTCGGACCCTCACCTGGACCCTAAACCGTCCCAGTCCCCTAACCCTAACCCTAGCCCGAACCCTAACCCTAACCCTTCCCCGAAGCCTGACCCTCACCCGTCCCCTAATCCTAACCCGTACGCTCACACTAACCCACGCCCTCACACGCACGCTCCCCCTAAAGCATTGTCGGACCCTCACCTGGACCCTAAACCGTCCCCGTACCCTAACCCTAACCCTAGCCCGAACCCTAACCCTAACACTTCCCCGAAACCTGACCCTCACCCGTCCCCTAATCCTAACACATACGCTCACACAAACCCGCGCCCTCACACGCACGCTCCCCCTAAAGCGTTGTCGGACCCTCACCTGGACCCTAAACCGTCCCAGTCCCCTAACCCTAACCCTAGCCCGAACCCTAAAGCTAACCCTTCCCCGAAGCCTGACCCTCACCCGTCCCCTAATCCTAACCCGTAGGCTCACACTAACCCGCGCCCTCACACGCACGCTCCCCCTAAAGCGTTGTCGGACCCTCACCTGGACCCTAAACCGTCCCCGTCCCCTAACCCTAACCCTAGCCCGAACCCTAACCCTAACCCTTCCCTGAAGCCTGACCCTCACCCGTCCCCTAATCCTAACCCGTACGCTAACACTAACCTGCGCCCTCACACGCACGCTCCCGCTAAAGCGTTGTCGGACCCTCACCTGGACCCTAAACCGTCCCCGTCCCCTAACCCTAACCCTAGCCCGAACCTTAACCCTAACCCTTCCCCGAAGCCTGACTCTCACCCGTCCCCTAATCCTAACCCGTAGGCTCACACTAACCCGCGCCCTCACACGCACGCTCCCCCTAAAGCGTTTTCGGACCCTCACCTGGACCCTAAACCGTCCCCGTCCCCTAACCCTAACCCGAGCCCCAACCCTAACCCTAAACCTTCCCCGAAGCCTGACTCTCACCTGTCCTCTAATCCTAACACGTACACTCACACTAACCCGCGCTCTCACACGCACGCTCCCCCTAAAGCGTTGTCGGACCCTCACCTGGACCCTAAACCGTCCCCGTCCCCTAACACTAAACCTAGCCCAAACCCTAACCCTAACCCTTCCCCGAAGCCTGACCCTCACCCGTCCCCTAATCCTAACACATACGCTCACACTAACCTGCGCCCTCACACGCACGCTCCCCCTAAAGCATTGTCGGACCCTCACCTGGACCCTAAACCGTCCCCGTCCCCTAACCCTGACCCTAGCCCGAACCCTAACCCTAACCCTTCCCCGAAGCCTGACCCTCACCCGTCCCATAATCCTAACCCATAGGCTCACACTAACCCGCACCCTCACACGCACGCTCCCCCTAAAGCGTTTTCGGACCCTCATTTGGACCCTAAATCGTCCCCGTCCCCTAACCCTAACCCTAGCCCGAACCCTAACCCTAACCCTTCCCCGAAGCCTGACCCTCACCCGTCCCCTAATCCTAACCTGTACGCTAACACTAACCTGCGCCCTCACACGCACGCTCCGGCTAAAGCGTTGTCGGACCCTCACCTGGACCCTAAACCGTCCCCGTCCCCTAACCCTAACCCTAGCCCGATCCCTAACCCTAACACTTCCCCGAAGCCTGACCCTCACCCGTCCCCTAATCCTAACCCGTACGCTAACACTAACACGCGCCCTCACACGCACGCTCCCCTAAAGCGTTGTCGGACCCTCACCTGGACCCTAAACCGTCCCCGTCCCCTAACCCTAACCCTAGCCCGAACCCTAACCCTAACACTTCCCCGAAGCCTGACCCTCACCCGTCCCCTAATCCTAACCCGTACGCTAACACTAACCTGCGCCCTCACACGCACGCTTCCGCTAAAGCGTTGTCGGACCCTCACCTGGACCCTAAACCGTCCCCGTCCCCTAACCCTAACCCTAGCCCGAACCCTAACCCTAACCCTTCCCCGAAGCCTGACCCTCACCCGTCCCCTAATCCTAACCCGTACGCTCACACTAACCTGCGCCCTCACACGCACGCTCCCCCTAAAGCGTTTTCGGACCCTCACCTGGACCCTAAACCGTCCCCGTCCCCTAAGCCTAACCCTAGCCCGAACCCTAACCCTAACCCTTCCCCGAAGCCTGACTGTCACCCGTCCCCTAATCCTAACACGTACACTCACACTGACCCGCGCCCTCACACGCACGCTCCCGCTAAAGCGTTGTCGGACCCTCACCTGGACCCTAAACCGTCCCCGTCCCCTAACCCTAACCCTAGCCCGAAACCTAACCCTAACCCTTCCCCGAAGCCTGACTCTCACCCGTCCCCTAATCCTAACCCGTAGGCTCACACTAACCCGCGCCCTCACACGCACGCTCCCCCTAAAGCGTTTTCGGACCCTCACCTGGACCCTAAACCGTCCCCGTCCCCTAACCCTAACCCGAGCCCCAACCCTAACCCTAAACCTTCCCCGAAGCCTGACTCTCACCTGTCCTCTAATCCTAACACGTACACTCACACTAACCCGCGCCCTCACACGCACGCTCCCCCTAAAGCGTTGTCGGACCCTCACCTGGACCCTAAACCGTCCCCGTCCCCTAACCCTAACCCTAGCCCAAACCCTAACCCTAACCCTTCCCCGAAACCTGACCCTCACCCGTCCCCTAATCCTAACACGTACGCTCACACTAACCCGCGCCCTCACTCGCACGCTGCCCCTAAAGCGTTGTCGGACCCTCACCTGGACCCTAAACCATCCCCGTCCCCTAACCCTAACCCTAGCCTGAACCCTAACCCTAACCCTTCCCCGAAGCCTGACCCTCACCCGTCCCCTAATCCTAACCCGTAGGCTCACACTAACCCACGCCCTCACACGCACGCTCCCCCTAAAGCGTTGTCGGACCCTCACCTGCTCCCTGAACCGTCCCCATCCCCTAACCCTAACCCTAGCCCGAACCCTAAACCTAACTCTTCCCCGAAGCCTGACACTCACCCGTCCCCTAATCCTAACCCGTACGCTAACACTAACACGCGCCCTCACACGCACGCTCCCCCTAAAGCGTTGTCGGACCCTCACCTGGACCCTAAACCGTCCCCGTCCCCTAACCCTGACCCTAGCCCGAACCCTAACCCTAACCCTTCCCCGAAGCCTGACCCTCACCCGTCCCCTAATCCTAACCCGTACGCTAACACTAACCTGCGCCCTCACACGCACGCTCCCGCTAAACCGTTGTCGGACCCTCACCTGGACCCTAAACCTTCCCCGTCCCCTAACCCTAACCCTAGCCCGAACCCTAACCCTAACCCTTCCCCGAAGCCTGACCCTCACCCGTCCCCTACTCCTAACCCGTAGGCTCACACTAACCCGCGCCCTCACACGCACGCTCCCCCTAAATCGTTGTCGGACCCTCACCTGGACCCTGAACCGTCCCCATCCCGTAACCCTAACCCTAGCCCGAACCATAACCCTAACCCTTCCCCGAAGCCTGACCCTCAACCGTCACCTAATCCTAACCCGTACGCTAACACTAAACCGCGCCCTCACACGCACGCTCCCCCTAAAGCGTTGTCGGACCCTCACCTACACCCTAAACCGTCCCCGTCCCCTAACCCTAACCCTAGCCCGAACTCTAACCCTAACCCTTCCCCGAAGCCTGACCCTCACCAGTCCCCTAATCCTAACCCGTACGCTCACACTAACCTGCGCCCTCACACGCACGCTCCCCCTAAAGCGTTGTCGGACCCTCACCTGGACCCTAAACCGTCCCCGTCCCCTAAGCCTAACCCTAGCCCGAACCCTAACCCTAACCCTTCCCCGAAGCCTGACTGTCACCCGTCCCCTAATCCTAACACGTACACTCACACTGACCCGCGCCCTCACACGCACGCTCCCCCTAAAGCGTTGTCGGACCCTCACCTGGACCCTAAACCGTCCCCGTCCCCTATCCCTAACCCTAGCCCAAATCCTAACCCTAACCCTTCCCCGAAACCTGACCCTCACCCGTCCCCTAATCCTAACACGTACGCTCACACTAACCCGCGCCCTCACACGCACGCTGCCCCTAAAGCGTTGTCGGACCCTCACCTGGACCCTAAACCATCCCCGTCCCCTAACCCTAACCGTAGCCCGAACCCTAACCCTAACCCTTCCCCGAAGCCTGACCCTCACCCGTCCCCTACTCCTAACCCGTAGGCTCACACTAACCCTCGCCCTCACACGCACGCTCCCCCTAAAGCGTTGTCGGACCCTCACCTGGACCCTGAACAGTCCCCATCCCCTATCACTAACCCTAGACCAAACCCTAACCCTAAACCTTCCCCGAAGCCTGACCCTCACCCGTCCCCTAATCCTAACCCGTACGCTAACACTACACCGCGCCCTCACACGCACGCTCCCCCTAAAGCGTTGTCGGACCCTCACCTGCACCCTAAACCGTCCCCGTCCCCTAACCCTAACCCTAGCCCGAACCCTAACCCTAACCCTTCCCCGAAGCCTGACCCTCACCCGTCCCCTAATCCTAACCCGTACGCTCACACTAACCTGCGCCCTCACACGCACGCTCCCCCTAAAGCATTGTCGGACCCTCACCTGGACCCTAAACCGTCCCCGTCCCCTAACCCTAACCCTAGCCCGAACCCTAACCCTAACCCTTCCCCGAAGCCTGACCCTCACCCGTCCCATAATCCTAACCCGTAGGCTCACACTAACCCGCACCCTCACACGCACGCTCCCCCTAAAGCGTTTTCGGACCCTCATTTGGACCCTAAACCGTCCCCGTCCCCTAACCCTAACCCTAGCCCGAACCCTAACCCTAACCCTTCCCCGAAGCCTGACCCTCACCCGTCCCCTAATCCTAACCTGTACGCTAACACTAACCTGCGCCCTCACACGCACGCTCCCGCTAAAGCGTTGTCGGACCCTCACCTGGACCCTAAACCGTCCCCGTCCCCTAACCCTAACCCTAACCCGATCCCTAACCCTAACACTTCCCCGAAGCCTGACCCTCACCCGTCCCCTAATCCTAACCCGTACGCTAACACTAACACGCGCCCTCACACGCACGCTCCCACTAAAGCGTTGTCGGACCCTCACCTGGACCCTAAACCGTCCCCGTCCCCTAACCCTAACCCTAGCCCGAACCCTAACCTTAACCCTTCCCCGAAGCTTGACCCTCACCCGTCCCCTAATCCTAACCCGTACGCTAACACTAACCTCCGTCCTCACACGCACGCTTCCGCTAAAGCGTTGTCGGACCCTCACCTGGACCCTAAACCGTCCCCGTCCCCTAACCCTAACCCTAGCCCGAACCCTAAAGCTAACCCTTCCCCGAAGCCTGACCCTCACCCGTCCCCTAATCCTAACCCGTAGGCTCACACTAACCCGCGCCCTCACACGCACGCTCCCCCTAAAGCGTTGTCGGACCCTCACCTGGACCGTAAACCGTCCCCGTCCCCTAACCCTAACCCTAGCCCGAACCCTAACCCTAACCCTTCCCCGAAGCCTGACCCTCACCCGTCCCCTAATCCTAACCCGTACGCTAACACTAACCCGCGCCCTCACACGCACGCTCCCCGTAAAGCGTTGTCGGACCCTCACCTGCACCCTAAACCGTCCCCGTCCCCTAACCCTAACCCTAGCCCGAACCCTAACCCTAACCCTTCTCCGAAGCCTGACCCTCACCCGTCCCCTAATCCTAACCCGTACGCTAACACTAACCCGCGCCCTCACACGCACGCTCCCCCTAAAGTGTTGTCGGACCCTCACCTGGACCCTAAACCGTCCCCGTCCCCTAACCCTAACCCTAACCCTAGCCCGAACCCTAACCCTAACCCTTCCCCGAAGCCTGACCCTCACCCGTCCCCTATTCCTAACCCGTACGCTAACACTAAGCCGCGCCCTCACACGCACGCTCCCCCTATAGCGTTGTCGGACCCTCACCTGGACCCTAAACCGTCCCCGTCCCCTAACCCTAACCCTAGCCCGAACCCTAACCCTAACCCTTCCCCGAAGCCTGAACCTCACCCGTCTCATAATCCTAACCCGTAGGCTCACACTAACCCGCGCCCTCACACGCACGCTCCCCCTAAAGCGTTGTCGGACCCTCACCTGGACCCTAAACCGTCCCCGTCCCCTAACCCTAACCCTAGCCCGAACCCTAACCCTAACCCTTCCCCGAAGCCTGACCCTCACCCGTCCCCTAATCCTAACCCGTACGCTAACACTAACCTGCGCCCTCACACGCACGCTCCCGCTAAAGCGTTGTCGGACCCTCACCTGGACCCTAAACCGTCCCCGTCCCCTAACCCTAACCCTAGCCCGAACCCTAACCCTAACCCTTCCCCGAAGCCTGACCCTCACCCGTCCCCTTATCCTAACCCGTAGGCTCACACTAACCCGCGCCCTCACACGCACGCTCCCCCTAAAACGTTTTCGGACCCTCACCTGGACCCTGAACCGTCCCCGTCCCCTAACCCTAACCCTAGCCCGAACCCTAACCCTAACCCTTCCCCGAAGCCTGACCCTCACCCGTCCCCTAATCCTAACCCGTACGCTAACACTAACCTGCGCCCTCACACGCACGCTCCCGCTAAAGCGTTGTCGGACCCTCACCTGGACCCTAAACCGTCCCCGTCCCCTAACCCTAACCCTAGCCCGAACCCTAACCCTAACCCTTCCCCGAAGCCTGACCCTCACCCGTCCCCTAATCCTAACCCGTAGGCTCACACTAACCCGCGCCCTCACACGCACGCTCCCCCTAAAGCGTTGTCGGACCCCCAACTGGACCCTGAACTGTCCCCATCCCCTAACCCTAACCCTAGCCCGAACCCTAACCCTAACCCTTCCCCGAAGCCTGACCCTCACCCGTCCCCTAATCCTAACCCGTTACCTAACACTAACCAGCGCCCTCACACGCACGCTCCCCCTAAAGCGTTGTCGGACCCTCACCTGGACCCTAAACCGTCCCCGTCCCCTAACCCTAACACTTGCCCGAATCCTAACCCTAACACTTCCCCGAAGCCTGACCCTCACCCGTCCCCTAATCCTAACCCGTACGCTCACACTAACCCGCGCCGTCACACGCACGCTCCCCCTAAAGCATTGTCGGACCCTCACCTGGACCCTAAACCGTCCCCGTCCCCTAACCCTAACCCTAGCCCAAACCCTAACCCTAACCCTTCCCCGAAACCTGACCCTCACCCGTCCCCTAATCCTAACACATACGCTCACACTAACCCGCGCCCTCACACGCACGCTGCCCCTAAAGCGTTGTCGGACCCTCACCTGGACCCTAAACCGTCCCCGTCCCCTAACCCTAACCCTAGCCCGAACCCTAACCCTAACCCTTCCCCGAAGCCTGACCCTCACCCGTCCCCTAATCCTAACCCGTAGGCTCACACTAACCCGTGCCCTCACACGCACGCTCCAGCTAAAGCGTTGTCGGACCCTCACCTGGACCCTAAACCGTCCCCGTCCCCTAACCCTAACCCTAGCCCGAACCCTAACCCTAACCCTTCCCCGAAGCCTGACACTCACCCGTCCCCTAATCCTAACCCGTACGCTAACACTAACCCGCGCCCTCACACGCACGCTCCCGCTAAAGCGTTGTCGGACCCTCACCTGGACCCTAAACCGTCCCCGTCCCCTAACCCTAACCCTAGCCCGAACCCTAACCCTAACCCTTCCCCGAAGCCTGACCCTCACCCGTCCCCTAATCCTAACCCGTACGCTAACACTAACACGCGCCCTCACACGCACGCTCCCCCTAAAGCGTTGTCGGACCCTCACCTGGACCCTAAACCGTCCCCGTCCCCTAACCCTAACCCTAACCCTAACCCTAACCCTAAACCGTCCCCCTGAACCGTCCCCGTCCCCTAACCCTAACCCTAGCCCGAACCCTAACCCTAACACTTCCCCGAAGCCTGACCCTCACCCGTCCCCTAATCCTAACCCGTACGCTAACACTAACCCGCGCCCTCACACGCATGCTCCCCCTAAAGCGTTGTCGGACCCTCACCTGGACCCTAAACCGTCCCCGTCCCCTAACCCTAACCCTAGCCCGAACCCTAACCCTAACACTTCCCCGAAACCTGACCCTCACCCGTCCCCTAATCCTAACCCGTACGCTCACACTAACCCGCGCCCTCACACGCACGCTGCCCCTAAAGCGTTGTCGGACCCTCACCTGGGCCCTAAACCGTCCCCGTCCCCTAACCCTAACCCTAGCCCGAACCCTAACCCTAACTCTTCCCCGAAGCCTGACCCTCACCCGTCCCCTAATCCTACCCCGTAGGCTCACACTAACCCGCGCCCTCACACGCACGCTCCCCCTAAAGCGTTGTCGGACCCTCACCTGGACCCTAAACCGTCCCCGTCCCCTAACCCTAACCCTAGCCCGAACCCTAACCCTAACCCTTCCCCGAAGCCTGACCCTCACCCGTCCCCTAATCCTAACCCGTACGCTAACACTAACCCGCGCCCTCACACGCACGCTCCCCCTAAAGCGTTGTCGGACCCTCACCTGGACCCTAAACCGTCCCCGTCCCCTAACCCTAACCCTAGCCCGAACCCTAACCCTAACCCTTCCCCGAAGCCTGACCCTCACCCGTCCCCTAATCCTAACCCGTACGCTAACACTAACCCGCGCCCTCACACGCACGCTATCCCTAAAGCGTAGTCGGATCCTCACCTGGACCCTAAACCGTCCCCGTTCCCTAACCCTAACCCTAGCCCGAACCCTAACCCTAACCCTTCCCCAAAACCTGACCCTCACCCGTCCCCTAATCCTAACACGTACGCTCACACTAACCCGCGCCCTCACACGCACGCTGCCCCTAAAGTTTATCGGACCCTCACCTGGACCCTAAACCGTCCCCGTCCCCTAACCCTAACCCTAGCCCGAACCCTAACCCTAACCCTTCCCCGAAGCCTGACCCTCACCCGTCCCCTAATCCTAACCCGTAGGCTCACACTAACCCGCGCCCTCACACGCACGCTCCCCCTAAAGCGTTGTCGGACCCTCACCTGGACCCTGAACCGTCCCCATCCCCTAACCCTAACCCTAGCCCGAACCCTAACCCTAACCCTTCCCCGAAGCTTGACCCTCACCCGTCCCCTAATCCTAACCCGTACGCTAACACTAACCTGCGTCCTCACACGCACGCTTCCGCTAAAGCGTTGTCGGACCCTCACCTGGACCCTAAACCGTCCCCGTCCCCTAACCCTAACCCTAGCCCGAACCCTAAAGCTAACCCTTCCCCGAAGCCTGACCCTCACCCGTCCCCTAATCCTAACCCGTAGGCTCACACTAACCCGCGCCCTCACACGCACGCTCCCCCTAAAGCGTTGTCGGACCCTCACCTGGACCGTAAACCGTCCCCGTCCCCTAACCCTAACCCTAGCCCGAACCCTAACCCTAACCCTTCCCCGAAGCCTGACCCTCACCCGTCCCCTAATCCTAACCCGTACGCTAACACTAACCCGCGCCCTCACACGCACGCTCCCCGTAAAGCGTTGTCGGACCCTCACCTGCACCCTAAACCGTCCCCGTCCCCTAACCCTAACCCTAGCCCGAACCCTAACCCTAACCCTTCTCCGAAGCCTGACCCTCACCCGTCCCCTAATCCTAACCCGTACGCTAACACTAACCCGCGCCCTCACACGCACGCTCCCCCTAAAGTGTTGTCGGACCCTCACCTGGACCCTAAACCGTCCCCGTCCCCTAACCCTAACCCTAACCCTAGCCCGAACCCTAACCCTAACCCTTCCCCGAAGCCTGACCCTCACCCGTCCCCTATTCCTAACCCGTACGCTAACACTAAGCCGCGCCCTCACACGCACGCTCCCCCTAAAGCGTTGTCGGACCCTCACCTGGACCCTAAACCGTCCCCGTCCCCTAACCCTAACCCTAGCCCGAACCCTAACCCTAACCCTTCCCCGAAGCCTGAACCTCACCCGTCTCATAATCCTAACCCGTAGGCTCACACTAACCCGCGCCCTCACACGCACGCTCCCCCTAAAGCGTTGTCGGACCCTCACCTGGACCCTAAACCGTCCCCGTCCCCTAACCCTAACCCTAGCCCGAACCCTAACCCTAACCCTTCCCCGAAGCCTGACCCTCACCCGTCCCCTAATCCTAACCCGTACGCTAACACTAACCTGCGCCCTCACACGCACGCTCCCGCTAAAGCGTTGTCGGACCCTCACCTGGACCCTAAACCGTCCCCGTCCCCTAACCCTAACCCTAACCCTTCCCCGAAGCCTGACCCTCACCCGTCCCCTTATCCTAACCCGTAGGCTCACACTAACCCGCGCCCTCACACGCACGCTCCCCCTAAAACGTTTTCGGACCCTCACCTGGACCCTGAACCGTCCCCGTCCCCTAACCCTAACCCTAGCCCGAACCCTAACCCTAACCCTTCCCCGAAGCCTGACCCTCACCCGTCCCCTAATCCTAACCCGTACGCTAACACTAACCTGCGCCCTCACACGCACGCTCCCGCTAAAGCGTTGTCGGACCCTCACCTGGACCCTAAACCGTCCCCGTCCCCTAACCCTAACCCTAGCCCGAACCCTAACCCTAACCCTTCCCCGAAGCCTGACCCTCACCCGTCCCCTAATCCTAACCCGTAGGCTCACACTAACCCGCGCCCTCACACGCACGCTCCCCCTAAAGCGTTGTCGGACCCCCAACTGGACCCTGAACTGTCCCCATCCCCTAACCCTAACCCTAGCCCGAACCCTAACCCTAACCCTTCCCCGAAGCCTGACCCTCACCCGTCCCCTAATCCTAACCCGTTACCTAACACTAACCAGCGCCCTCACACGCACGCTCCCCCTAAAGCGTTGTCGGACCCTCACCTGGACCCTAAACCGTCCCCGTCCCCTAACCCTAACCCTTGCCCGAATCCTAACCCTAACACTTCCCCGAAGCCTGACCCTCACCCGTCCCCTAATCCTAACCCGTACGCTCACACTAACCCGCGCCGTCACACGCACGCTCCCCCTAAAGCATTGTCGGACCCTCACCTGGACCCTAAACCGTCCCCGTCCCCTAACCCTAACCCTAGCCCGAACCCTAACCCTAACCCTTCCCCGAAACCTGACCCTCACCCGTCCCCTAATCCTAACACATACGCTCACACTAACCCGCGCCCTCACACGCACGCTGCCCCTAAAGCGTTGTCGGACCCTCACCTGGACCCTAAACCGTCCCCGTCCCCTAACCCTAACCCTAGCCCGAACCCTAACCCTAACCCTTCCCCGAAGCCTGACCCTCACCCGTCCCCTAATCCTAACCCGTAGGCTCACACTAACCCGTGCCCTCACACGCACGCTCCAGCTAAAGCGTTGTCGGACCCTCACCTGGACCCTAAACCGTCCCCGTCCCCTAACCCTAACCCTAGCCCGAACCCTAACCCTAACCCTTCCCCGAAGCCTGACACTCACCCGTCCCCTAATCCTAACCCGTACGCTAACACTAACCCGCGCCCTCACACGCACGCTCCCGCTAAAGCGTTGTCGGACCCTCACCTGGACCCTAAACCGTCCCCGTCCCCTAACCCTAACCCTAGCCCGAACCCTAACCCTAACCCTTCCCCGAAGCCTGACCCTCACCCGTCCCCTAATCCTAACCCGTACGCTAACACTAACCCGCGCCCTCACACGCACTCTCCCCGTAAAGCGTTGTCGGACCCTCACCTGGACCCTAAACCTTCCCCGTCCCCTAACCCTAACCCTAGCCCGAACCCTAACCCTAACCCTTCCCCGAAGCCTGACCCTCACCCGTCCCCTAATCCTAAGCCGTACGCTAACACTAACCTGCGCCCTCACACGCACGCTCCCGCTAAAGCGTTGTCGGACCCTCACCTGGACCCTAAACCATCCCCGTCCCCTAACCCTAACCCTAGCCCGAACCCTAACCCTAACCCTTCCCCGAAGCCTGACCCTCACCCGTCCCCTAATCCTAACCTGTAGGCTCACTCTAACCCGCGCCCTCACACGCACGCTCCCCCTAAAGCGTTGTCGGACCCTCACCTGGACCCTGAACCGTCCCCGTCCCCTAACCCTAACCCTAGCCCGAACCCTAACCCTAACCCTTCCCCGAAGCCTGACCCTCACCCGTCCCCTAATCCTAACCCGTACGCTAACACTAACCTGCGCCCTCACATGCACGCTCCCGCTAAAGCGTTGTCGGACCCTCACCTGGACCCTAAACCGTCCCCGTCCCCTAACCCTAACCCTAGCCCGAACCCTAACCCTAACCCTTCCCCGAAGCCTGACCCTCACCCGTCCCCTAATCCTAACCCGTAGGCTCACACTAACCCGCGCCCTCACACGCACGCTCCCCCTAAAGCGTTTTCGGACCCTCACCTGGACCCTAAACCGTCCCCGTCCCCTAACCCTAACCCTAGCCCGAACCCTAACCCTAAACCTTCCCCGAAGCCTGACTCTCACCCGTCCCCTAATCCTAACACGTACACTCACACTAACCCGCGCCCTCACACGCACGCTCCCCTAAAGCGTTGTCGGACCCTCACCTGGACCCTAAACCGTCCCCGTCCCCTAACCCTAACCCTAGCCCAAACCCTAACCCTAACCCTTCCCCAAAACCTGACCCTCACCCGTCCCCTAATCCTAACACGTACGCTCACACTAACCCGCGCCCTCACACGCACGCTGCCCCTAAAGTTTGTCGGACCCTCACCTGGACCCTAAACCGTCCCCGTCCCCTAACCCTAACCCTAGCCCGAACCCTAACCCTAACCCTTCCCCGAAGCCTGACCCTCACCCGTCCCCTAATCCTAACCCGTAGGCTCACACTAACCCGCGCCCTCACACGCACGCTCCCCCTAAAGCGTTGTCGGACCCTCACCTGGACCCTGAACCGTCCCCATCCCCTAACCCTAACCCTAGCCCGAACCCTAACCCTAACCCTTCCCCGAAGCCTGACCCTCACCCGTCCCCTAATCCTAACCCGTACGCTAACACTAACCCGCGCCCTCACACGTACGCTCCCCCTAAAGCGTTGTCGGACCCTCACCTGCACCCTAAACCGTCCCCGTCCCCTAACCCTAACCCTAGGCCGAACCCTAACCCTAACCCTTCCCCGAAGCCTGACCCTCACCCGTCCCCTAATCCTAACCCGTACGCTCACACTAACCCACGCCCTCACACGCACGCTCCCCCTAAAGCATTGTCGGACCCTCACCTGGACCCTAAACCGTCCCCGTCCCCTAACCCTAACCCTAGCCCGAACCCTAACCCTAACCCTTCTCCGATACCTGACCCTCACCCGTCCCCTAATCCTAACACATACGCTCACACTAACCCGCGCCCTCACACGCACGCTGCCCCTAAAGCGTTGTCGGACCCTCACCTGGACCCTAAACCGTCCCTGTCCCCTAACCCTAACCCTAGCCCGAACCCTAACCCTAACCCTTCCCCGAAGCCTGACCCTCACCCGTCCCCTAATCCTAACCCGTACGCTAACACTAACCTGCGCCCTCACACGCACGCTCCCCCTAAAGCGTTGTCGGACCCTCACCTGGACCCTAAACCGTCCCCGTCCCCTAACCCTAACCCTAGCCCGAACCCTAACCCTAACCCTTCCCCGAAGCCTGACCCTCACCCGTCCCCTAATCCTAACCCGTACGCTAACACTAACCCGCCCCCTCACACGCACGCTCCCCGTAAAGCGTTGTCGGACCCTCACCTGGACCCTAAACCGTCCCCGTCCCCTAACCCTAACCCTAGCCCGAACCCTAACCCTAACCCTTCCCCGAAGCCTGACCCTCACCCGTCCCCTATTCCTAACCCGTACGCTAACACTAACCCGCGCCCTCACACGCACCCTCCCCCTAAAGCGTTGTCGGACCCTCACCTGCACCCTAAACCGTCCCCGTCCCCTAACCCTAACCCTAGCCCGAACCCTAACCCTAACCCTTCCCCGAAGCCTGACCCTCACCCGTCCCCTATTCCTAACCCGTACGCTAACACTAACCCGCGCCCTCACACGCACGCTCCCCCTAAAGCGTTGTCGGACCCTCACCTGGACCCTGAACCGTCCCCGTCCCCTAACCCTAACCCTAGCCCGAACCCTAACCCTAACCCTTCCCCGAAGCCTGACCCTCACCCGTTCCCTAATCCTAACCCGTACGCTCACACTAACCTGCGCCCTCACACGCACGCTCCCCCTAAAGCATTGTCGGACCCTCACCTGGACCCTAAACCGTCCCCGTCCCCTAACCCTAACCCTAGCCCGAACCCTAACCCTAACCCTTCCCCGAAGCCTGACCCTCACCCGTCCCATAATCCTAACCCGTAGGCTCACACTAACCCGCACCCTCACACGCACGCTCCCCCTAAAGAGTTTTCGGACCCTCATTTGGACCCTAAACCGTCCCCGTCCCCTAACCCTAACCCTAGCCCAAACCCTAACCCTAACCCTTCCCCGAAGCCTGACCCTCACCCGTCCCCTAATCCTAACCTGTACGCTAACACTAACCTGCGCCCTCACACGCACGCTCCCGCTAAAGCGTTGTCGGACCCTCACCTGGACCCTAAACCGTCCCCGTCCCCTAACCCTAACCCTAGCCCGATCCCTAACCCTAACACTTCCCCGAAGCCTGACCCTCACCCGTCCCCTAATCCTAACCCGTACGCTAACACTAACACGCGCCCTCACACGCACGCTCCCCCTAAAGCGTTGTCGGACCCTCACCTGGACCCTAAACCGTCCCCGTCCCCTAACCCTAACCCTAGCCCGAACCCTAACCCTAACACTTCCCCGAAGCCTGACCCTCACCCGTCCCATAATCCTAACCCGTACGCTAACACTAACCTGCGCCCTCACACGCACGCTTCCGCTAAAGCGTTGTCGGACCCTCACCTGGACCCTAAACCGTCCCCGTCCCCTAACCCTAACCCTAGCCCGAACCCTAACCCTAACCCTTCCCCGAAGCCTGACCCTCACCCGTCCCCTAATCCTAACCCGTACGCTCACACTAACCTGCGCCCTCACACGCACGCTCCCCCTAAAGCGTTTTCGGACCCTCACCTGGACCCTAAACCGTCCCCGTCCCCTAAGCCTAACCCTAGCCCGAACCCTAACCCTAACCCTTCCCCGAAGCCTGACTGTCACCCGTCCCCTAATCCTAACACGTACACTCACACTGACCCGCGCCCTCACACGCACGCTCCCGCTAAATCGTTGTCGGACCCTCACCTGGACCCTAAACCGTCCCCGTCCCCTAAGCCTAACCCTAGCCCGAACCCTAACCCTAACCCTTCCCCGAAGCCTGACCCTCACCCGTCCCCTAATCCTAACCCGTAGGCTCACACTAACCCGCGCCCTCACACGCACGCTCCCCCTAAAGCGTTTTCGGACCCTCACCTGGACCCTAAACCGTCCCCGTCCCCTAACCCTAACCCGAGCCCCAACCCTAACCCTAAACCTTCCCCGAAGCCTGACTCTCACCTGTCCTCTAATCCTAACACGTACACTCACACTAACCCGCGCCCTCACACGCACGCTCCCCCTAAAGCGTTGTCGGACCCTCACCTGGACCCTAAACCTTCCCCGTCCCCTAACCCTAACCCTAGCCCAAACCCTAACCCTAACCCTTCCCCGAAACCTGACCCTCACCCGTCCCCTAATCCTAACACGTACGCTCACACTAACCCGCGCCCTCACTCGCACGCTGCCCCTAAAGCGTTGTCGGACCCTCACCTGGACCCTAAACCATCCCCGTCCCCTAACCCTATCCCTAGCCTGAACCCTAACCCTAACCCTTCCCCGAAGCCTGACCCTCACCCGTCCCCTAATCCTAACCCGTAGTCTCACACTAACCCGCGCCCTCACACGCACGCTCCCCCTAAAGCGTTGTCGGACCCTCACCTGCTCCCTGAACCGTCCGCATCCCCTAACCCTAACCCTAGCCCGAACCCTAACCCTAACCCTTCCCCGAAGGCTGACCCTCAACCGTCCCATAATCCTAACCCGTACGCTAACACTAACCCACGCCCTCACACGCACGCTCCCCCTAAAGCGTTGTCGGTCCCTCACCTGCACCCTAAACCGTCCCCGTCCCCTAACCCTAACCCTAGCCCGAACCCTAACCCTAACCCTTCCCCGAAGCCTGACACTCACCCGTCCCCTAATCCTAACCCGTACGCTCACACTAACCCACGCCCTCACACGCACGCTCCCCCTAAAGCATTGTCGGACCGTCACCTGGACCCTAAACCGTCCCCGTACCCTAACCCTAACCCTAGCCCGAACCCTAACCCTAACCCTTCCCCGAAACCTGACCCTCACCCGTCCCCTAATCCTAACACATACGCTCACACTAACCCGCGCCCTCACACGCACGCTCCCCCTAAAGCGTTGTCGGACCCTCACCTGGACCCTAAACCGTCCCAGTCCCCTAACCCTAACCCTAGCCCGAACCCTAAAGCTAACCCTTCCCCGAAGCCTGACCCTCACCCGTCCCCTAATCCTAACCCGTAGGCTCACACTAACCCGCGCCCTCACACGCACGCTCCCCCTAAAGCGTTGTCGGACCCTCACCTGGACCCTAAACCTTCCCGTCCCCTAACCCTAACCCTAGCCCGAACCCTAACCCTAACCCTTCCCCGAAGCCTGACCCTCACCCGTCCCCTAATCCTAACCCGTACGCTAACACTAACCTGCGCCCTCACACGCACGCTCCTGCTAAAGCGTTGTCGGACCCTCACCTGGACCCTAAACCGTCCCCGTCCCCTAACCCTAACCCTAGCCCGAACCCTAACCCTAACCCTTCCCCGAAGCCTGACTCTCACCCGTCCCCTAATCCTAACCCGTAGGCTCACACTAACCCGCGCCCTCACACGCACGCTCCCCCTAAAGCGTTTTCGGACCCTCACCTGGACCCTAAACCGTCCCCGTCCCCTAACCCTAACCCGAGCCCCAACCCTAAACCTAAACCTTCCCCGACGCCTGACTCTCACCCGTCCTCTAATCCTAACACGTACACTCACACTAACCCGCGCCCTCACACGCACCCTCCCCCTAAAGCGTTGTCGGACCCTCACCTGGACCCTAAACCGTCCCCGTCCCCTAACCCTAACCCTAACCCAAACCCTAACCCTAACCCTTCCCCGAAACCTGACCCTCACCCGTCCCCTAATCCTAACACGTACGCTCACACTAACCCGCGCCCTCACTCGCACGCTGCCCCTAAAGCGTTGTCGGACCCTCACCTGTACCCTAAACCATCCCCGTCCCCTAACCCTAACCCTAGCCTGAACCCTAACCCTAACCCTTCCCCGAAGCCTGACCCTCACCCGTCCCCTAATCCTAACCCGTAGGCTCACACTAACCCGCGCCCTCACACGCACGCTCCCCCTAAAGCGTTGTCGGACCCTCACCTGCTCCCTGAACCGTCCCCATCCCCTAACCCTAACCCTAGCCCGAACCCTAACCCTAACCCTTCCCCGAAGCCTGACACTCACCCGTCCCCTAATCCTAACCCGTACGCTAACACTAACACGCGCCCTCACACGCACGCTCCCCCTAAAGCGTTGTCGGACCCTCACCTGGACCCTAAACCGTCCCCGTCCCCTAACCCTAACCCTAGCCCGAACCCTAACCCTAACCCTTCCCCGAAGCCTGACCCTCACCCGTCCCCTAATCCTAACCCGTACGCTAACACTAACCTGCGCCCTCACACGCACGCTCCCGCTAAAGCGTTGTCGGACCCTCACCTGGACCCTAAACCGTCCCCGTCCCCTAACCCTAACCCTAGCCCGAACCCTAACCCTAACCCTTCCCCGAAGCCTGACTCTCACCCGTCCCCTAATCCTAACCCGTAGGCTCACACTAACCCGCGCCCTAACACGCACGCTCCCCCTAAAGCGTTTTCGGACCCTCACCTGGACCCTAAACCGTCCCCGTCCCCTAACCCTAACCCGAGCCCCAACCCTAACCCTAAACCTTCCCCGAAGCCTGACTCTCACCCGTCCTCTAATCCTAACACGTACACTCACACTAACCCGCGCCCTCACACGCACGCTCCCCCTAAAGCGTTGTCGGACCCTCACCTGGACCCTAAACCGTCCCCGTACCCTAACCCTAACCCTAGCCCAAACCCTAACCCTAACCCTTCCCCGAAACCTGACCCTCACCCGTCCCCTAATCCTAACACATACGCTCACACTAACCCGCGCCCTCACACGCACGCTCCCCCTAAAGCGTTGTCGGACCCTCACCTGGACCCTAAACCGTCCCCGTCCCCTAACCCTAACCCTAGCCCGAACCCTAAAGCTAACCCTTCCCCGAAGCCTGACCCTCACCCGTCCCCTAATCCTAACCCGTAGGCTCACACTAACCCGCGCCCTCACACGCACGCTCCCCCTAAAGCGTTGTCGGACCCTCACCTGGACCCTAAACCGTCCCCGTCCCCTAACCCTAACCCTAGCCCGAACCCTAACCCTAACCCTTCCCCGAAGCCTGACCCTCACCCGTCCCCTAATCCTAACCCGTACGCTCACACTAACCCACGCCCTCACACGCACGCTCCCCCTAAAGCATTGTCGGACCCTCACCTGGACCCTAAACCGTCCCCGTACCCTAACCCTAACCCTAGCCCGAACCCTAACCCTAACCCTTCCCCAAAACCTGACCCTCACCCGTCCCCTAATCCTAACACATACGCTCACACTAACCCGCGCCCTCACACGCACGCTCCCCCTAAAGCGTTGTCGGACCCTCACCTGGACCCTAAACCGTCCCCGTCCCCTAACCCTAACCCTAGCCCGAACCCTAACCCTAACCCTTCCCCGAAGCCTGACCCTCACCCGTCCCCTAATCCTAACCCGTACGCTAACACTAACCTGCGCCCTCACACGCACGCTCCCGCTAAAGCGTTGTCGGACCCTCACCTGGACCCTAAACCGTCCCCGTCCCCTAACCCTAACCCTAGCCCGAACCCTAACCCTAACCCTTCCCCGAAGCCTGACTCTCACCCGTCCCCTAATCCTAACCCGTAGGCTCACACGAACCCGCGCCCTCACACGCACGCTCCCCCTAAAGCGTTTTCGGACCCTCACCTGGACCCTAAACCGTCCCCGTCCCCTAACCCTAACCCGAGCCCCAACCCTAACCCTAAACCTTCCCCGAAGCCTGACTCTCACCTGTCCTCTAATCCTAACACGTACACTCACACTAACCCGCGCCCTCACACGCACGCTCCCCCTAAAGCGTTGTCGGACCCTCACCTGGACCCTAAACCGTCCCCGTCCCCTAACCCTAACCCTAGCCCAAACCCTAACCCTAACCCTTCCCCGAAACCTGACCCTCACCCGTCCCCTAATCCTAACACGTACGCTCACACTAACCCGCGCCCTCACTCGCACGCTGCCCCTAAAGCGTTGTCGGACCCTCACCTGGACCCTAAACCATCCCCGTCCCCTAACCCTAACCCTAGCCTGAACCCTAACCCTAACCCTTCCCCGAAGCCTGACCCTCACCCGTCCCCTAATCCTAACCCGTAGGCTCACACTAACCCGCGCCCTCACACGCACGCTCCCCCTAAAGCGTTGTCGGACCCTCACCTGCTCCCTGAACCGTCCCCATCCCCTAACCCTAACCCTAGCCCGAACCCTAACCCTAACTCTTCCCCGAAGCCTGACACTCACCCGTCCCCTAATCCTAACCCGTACGCTAACACTAACACGCGCCCTCACACGCACGCTCCCCCTAAAGCGTTGTCGGACCCTCACCTGGACCCTAAACCGTCCCCGTCCCCTAACCCTGACCCTAGCCCGAACCCTAACCCTAACCCTTCCCCGAAGCCTGACCCTCACCCGTCCCCTAATCCTAACCCGTACGCTAACACTAACCTGCGCCCTCACACGCACGCTCCCGCTAAAGCGTTGTCGGACCCTCACCTGGACTCTAAACCTTCCCCGTCCCCTAACGCTAACCCTAGCCCGAACCCTAACCCTAACCCTTCCCCGAAGCCTGACCCTCACCCGTCCCCTACTCCTAACCCGTAGGCTCACACTAACCCGCGCCCTCACACGCACGCTCCCCCTAAAGCGTTGTCGGACCCTCACCTGGACCCTGAACCGTCCCCATCCCGTAACCCTAACCCTAGCCCGAACCATAACCCTAACCCTTCCCCGAAGCCTGACCCTCAACCGTCCCCTAATCCTAACCCGTACGCTAACACTAAACCGCGCCCTCACACGCACGCTCCCCCTAAAGCGTTGTCGGACCCTCACCTACACCCTAAACCGTCCCCGTCCCCTAACCCTAACCCTAGCCCGAACTCTAACCCTAACCCTTCCCCGAAGCCTGACCCTCACCCGTCCCCTAATCCTAACCCGTACGCTCACACTAACCTGCGCCCTCACACGCACGCTCCCCCTAAAGCGTTGTCGGACCCTCACCTGGACCCTAAACCGTCCCCGTCCCCTAAGCCTAACCCTAGCCCGAACCCTAACCCTAACCCTTCCCCGAAGCCTGACTGTCACCCGTCCCCTAATCCTAACACGTACACTCACACTGACCCGCGCCCTCACACGCACGCTCCCCCTAAAGCGTTGTCGGACCCTCACCTGGACCCTAAACCGTCCCCGTCCCCTAACCCTAACCCTAGCCCAAATCCTAACCCTAACCCTTCCCCGAAACCTGACCCTCACCCGTCCCCTAATCCTAACACGTACGCTCACACTAACCCGCGCCCTCACACGCACGCTGCCCCTAAAGCGTTGTCGGACCCTCACCTGGACTCTAAACCATCCCCGTCCCCTAACCCTAACCGTAGCCCGAACCCTAACCCTAACCCTTCCCCGAAGCCTGACCCTCACCCGTCCCCTACTCCTAACCCGTAGGCTCACACTAACACTCGCCCTCACACGCACGCTCCCCCTAAAGCGTTGTCGGACCCTCACCTGGACCCTGAACAGTCCCCATCCCCTATCACTAACCCTAGACCGAACCCTAACCCTAAACCTTCCCCGAAGCCTGACCCTCACCCGTCCCCTAATCCTAACCCGTACGCTAACACTAAACCGCGCCCTCACACGCACGCTCCCCCTAAAGCGTTGTCGGACCCTCACCTGCACCCTAAACCGTCCCCGTCCCCTAACCCTAACCCTAGCCCGAACCCTAACCCTAACCCTTCCCCGAAGCCTGACCCTCACCCGTCCCATAATCCTAACCCGTAGGCTCACACTAACCCGCACCCTCACACGCACGCTCCCCCTAAAGCGTTTTCGGACCCTCATTTGGACCCTAAACCGTCCCCGTCCCCTAACCCTAACCCTAGCCCGAACCCTAACCCTAACCCTTCCCCGAAGCCTGACCCTCACCCGTCCCCTAATCCTAACCTGTACGCTAACACTAACCTGCGCCCTCACACGCACGCTCCCGCTAAAGCGTTGTCGGACCCTCACCTGGACCCTAAACCGTCCCCGTCCCCTAAACCTAACCCTAACCCGATCCCTAACCCTAACACTTCCCCGAAGCCTGACCCTCACCCGTCCCCTAATCCTAACCCGTACGCTAACACTAACACACGCCCTCACACGCACGCTCCCCCTAAAGCGTTGTCGGACCCTCACCTGGACCCTAAACCGTCCCCGTCCCCTAACCCTAACC
Organism: Lagenorhynchus albirostris; assembly: GCF_949774975.1. Classification (NCBI taxonomy): domain Eukaryota; kingdom Metazoa; phylum Chordata; class Mammalia; order Artiodactyla; family Delphinidae; genus Lagenorhynchus; species Lagenorhynchus albirostris. Next base: position 110,265 of record NW_026783315.1, on the reverse strand, counting down.
CTAGCCCGAACCCTAACCCTAACCCTTCCCCGAAGCCTGACCCTCACCCGTCCCCTAATCCTAACCCGTACGCTAACACTAACCTGCGCCCTCACACGCACGCTTCCGCTAAAGCGTTGTCGGACCCTCACCTGGACCCTAAACCGTCCCCGTCCCCTAACCCTAACCCTAGCCCGAACCCTAAAGCTAACCCTTCCCCGAAGCCTGACCCTCACCCGTCCCCTAATCCTAACCCGTAGGCTCACACTAACCCGCGCCCTCACACGCACGCTCCCCCTAAAGCGTTGTCGGACCCTCACCTGGACCGTAAACCGTCCCCGTCCCCTAACCCTAACCCTAGCCCGAACCCTAACCCTAACCCTTCCCCGAAGCCTGACCCTCACCCGTCCCCTAATCCTAACCCGTACGCTAACACTAACCCGCGCCCTCACACGCACGCTCCCCGTAAAGCGTTGTCGGACCCTCACCTGCACCCTAAACCGTCCCCGTCCCCTAACCCTAACCCTAACCCTAGCCCGAACCCTAACCCTAACCCTTCCCCGAAGCCTGACACTCACACGTCCCCTAATCCTAACCCGTACGCTAACACTAAGCCGCGCCCTCACACGCACGCTCCCCCTAAAGCGTTGTCGGACCCTCACCTGGACCCTAAACCGTCCCCGTCCCCTAACCCTAACCCTAGCCCGAACCCTAACCCTAACCCTTTCCCGAAGCCTGAACCTCACCCGTCTCATAATCCTAACCCGTAGGCTCACACTAACCCGCGCCCTCACACGCACGCTCCCCCTAAAGCGTTGTCGGACCCTCACCTGGACCCTAAACCGTCCCCGTCCCCTAACCCTAACCCTAGCCCGAACCCTAACCCTAACCCTTCCCCGAAGCCTGACCCTCACCCGTCCCCTAATCCTAACCCGTACGCTAACACTAACCCGCGCCCTCACACGCACGCTCCCCCTAAAGCGTTGTCGGACCCTCACCTGGACCCTAAACCGTCCCCGTCCCCTAACCCTAACCCTAGCCCGAACCCTAACCCTAACCCTTCCCCGAAGCCTGACCCTCACCCGTCCCCTTATCCTAACCCGTAGGCTCACACTAACCCGCGCCCTCACACGCACGCTCCCCCTAAAGCGTTGTCGGACCCTCACCTGGACCCTGAACCGTCCCCGTCCCCTAACCCTAAACCTAGCCCGAACCCTAACCCTAACCCTTCCCCGAAGCCTGACCCTCACCCGTCCCCTAATCCTAACCCGTACGCTAACACTAACCTGCGCCCTCACACGCACGCTCCCGCTAAAGCGTTGTCGGACCCTCACCTGGACCCTAAACCGTCCCCGTCCCCTAACCCTAACCCTAGCCCGAACCCTAACCCTAACCCTTCCCCGAAGCCTGACCCTCACCCGTCCCCTAATCCTAACCCGTACGCTAACACTAACCCGCGCCCTCACACGCACTCTCCCCGTAAAGCGTTGTCGGACCCTCACCTGGACCCTAAACCGTCCCCGTCCCCTAACCCTAACCCTAGCCCGAACCCTAACCCTAACCCTTCCCCGAAGCCTGACCCTCACCCGTCCCCTAATCCTAAGCCGTACGCTAACACTAACCTGCGCCCTCATACGCACGCTCCCGCTAAAGCGTTGTCGGACCCTCACCTGGACCCTAAACCGTCCCCGTCCCCTAACCCTAACCCTAGCCCGAACCCTAACCCTAACCCTTCCCCGAAGCCTGACCCTCACCCGTCCCCTAATCCTAACCTGTAGGCTCACTCTAACCCGCGCCCTCACACGCACGCTCCCCCTAAAGCGTTGTCGGACCCTCACCTGGACCCTGAACCGTCCCCGTCCCCTAACCCTAACCCTAGCCCGAACCCTAACCCTAACCCTTCCCCGAAGCCTGACCCTCACCCGTCCCCTAATCCTAACCCGTACGCTAACACTAACCTGCGCCCTCACATGCACGCTCCCGCTAAAGCGTTGTCGGACCCTCACCTGGACCCTAAACCGTCCCCGTCCCCTAACCCTAACCCTAGCCCGAACCCTAACCCTAACCCTTCCCCGAAGCCTGACCCTCACCCGTCCCCTAATCCTAACCCGTAGGCTCACACTAACCCGCGCCCTCACACGCACGCTCCCCCTAAAGCGTTTTCGGACCCTCACCTGGACCCTAAACCGTCCCCGTCCCCTAACCCTAACCCTAGCCCGAACCCTAACCCTAAACCTTCCCCGAAGCCTGACTCTCACCCGTCCCCTAATCCTAACACGTACACTCACACTAACCCGCGCCCTCACACGCACGCTCCCCTAAAGCGTTGTCGGACCCTCACCTGGACCCTAATCCGTCCCCGTCCCCTAAGCCTAACCCTAGCCCAAACCCTAACCCTAACCCTTCCCCAAAACCTGACCCTCACCCGTCCCCTAATCCTAACACGTACGCTCACACTAACCCGCGCCCTCACACGCACGCTGCCCCTAAAGCTTGTCGGACCCTCACCTGGACCCTAAACCATCCCCGTCCCCTAACCCTAACCCTAGCCCGAACCCTAACCCTAACCCTTCCCCGAAGCCTGACCCTCACCCGTCCCCTAATCCTAACCCGTAGGCTCACACTAACCCGCGCCCTCACACGCACGCTCCCCCTAAAGCGTTGTCGGACCCTCACCTGGACCCTGAACCGTCCCCATCCCCTAACCCTAACCCTAGCCCGAACCCTAACCCTAACCCTTCCCCGAAGCCTGACCCTCACCCGTCCCCTAATCCTAACCCGTACGCTAACACTAACCCGCGCCCTCACACGCACGCTCCCCCTAAAGCGTTGTCGGACCCTCACCTGCACCCTAAACCGTCCCCGTCCCCTAACCCTAACCCTAGGCCGAACCCTAACCCTAACCCTTCCCCGAAGCCTGACCCTCACCGGTCCCCTAATCCTAACCCGTACGCTCACACTAACCCACGCCCTCACACGCACGCTCCCCCTAAAGCATTGTCGGACCCTCACCTGGACCCTAAACCGTCCCCGTCCCCTAACCCTAACCCTAGCCCGAACCCTAACCCTAACCCTTCCCCGATACCTGACCCTCACCCGTCCCCTAATCCTAACACATACGCTCACACTAACCCGCGCCCTCACACGCATGCTGCCCCTAAAGCGTTGTCGGACCCTCACCTGGACCCTAAACCGTCCCTGTCCCCTAACCCTAACCCTAGCCCGAACCCTAACCCTAACCCTTCCCCGAAGCCTGACCCTCACCCGTCCCCTAATCCTAACCCGTACGCTAACACTAACCTGCGCCCTCACACGCACGCTCCCCCTAAAGCGTTGTCGGACCCTCACCTGGACCCTAAACCGTCCACGTCCCCTAACCCTAACCCTAGCCCGAACCCTAACCCTAACCCTTCCCCGAAGCCTGACCCTCACCCGTCCCCTAATCCTAACCCGTACGCTAACACTAACCCACGCCCTCACACGCACGCTCCCCGTAAAGCGTTGTCGGACCCTCACCTGGACCCTAAACCGTCCCCGTCCCCTAACCCTAACCCTAGCCCGAACCCTAACCCTAACCCTTCCCCGAAGCCTGACCCTCACCCGTCCCCTATTCCTAACCCGTACGCTAACACTAACCCGCGCCCTCACACGCACCCTCCCCCTAAAGCGTTGTCGGACCCTCACCTGCACCCTAAACCGTCCCCGTCCCCTAACCCTAACCCGAGCCCCAACCCTAACCCTAAACCTTCCCCGAAGCCTGACTCTCACCTGTCCTCTAATCCTAACACGTACGCTCACACTAACCCGCGCCCTCACTCGCACGCTGCCCCTAAAGCGTTGTCGGACCCTCACCTGGACCCTAAACCATCCCCGTCCCCTAACCCTAACCCTAGCCTGAACCCTAACCCTAACCCTTCCCCGAAGCCTGACCCTCACCCGTCCCCTAATCCTAACCCGTAGGCTCACACTAACCCGCGCCCTCACACGCACGCTCCCCCTAAAGCGTTGTCGGACCCTCACCTGCTCCCTGAACCGTCCCCATCCCCTAATCCTAACCCTAGCCCGAACCCTAACCCTAACCCTTCCCCGAAGCCTGACACTCACCCGTCCCCTAATCCTAACCCGTACGCTAACACTAACACGCGCCCTCACACGCACGCTCCCCCTAAAGCGTTGTCGGACCCTCACCTGGACCCTAAACCGTCCCCGTCCCCTAACCCTGACCCTAGCCCGAACCCTAACCCTAACCCTTCCCCGAAGCCTGACCCTCACCCGTCCCCTAATCCTAACCCGTACGCTAACACTAACCTGCGCTCTCACACGCACGCTCCCGCTAAAGCGTTGTCGGACCCTCACCTGGACCCTAAACCTTCCCCGTCCCCTAACCCTAACCCTAGCCCGAACCCTAACCCTAACCCTTCCCCGAAGCCTGACCCTCACCCGTCCCCTACTCCTAACCCGTAGGCTCACACTAACCCGCGCCCTCACACGCACGCTCCCCCTAAAGCGTTGTCGGACCCTCACCTGGACCCTGAACCGTCCCCATCCCGTAACCCTAACCCTAGCCCGAACCATAACCCTAACCCTTCCCCGAAGCCTGACCCTCAACCGTCCCCTAATCCTAACCCGTACGCTAACACTAAACCGCGCCCTCACACGCACGCTCCCCCTAAAGCGTTGTCGGACCCTCACCTACACCCTAAACCGTCCCCGTCCCCTAACCCTAACCCTAGCCCGAACTCTAACCCTAACCCTTCCCCGAAGCCTGACACTCACCCGTCCCCTAATCCTAACCCGTACGCTCACACTAACCTGCGCCCTCACACGCACGCTCCCCCTAAAGCGTTGTCGGACCCTCACCTGGACCCTAAACCTTCCCCGTCCCCTAAGCCTAACCCTAGCCCGAACCCTAACCCTAACCCTTCCCCGAAGCCTGACTGTCACCCGTCCCCTAATCCTAACACGTACACTCACACTGACCCGCGCCCTCACACGCACGCTCCCCCTAAAGCGTTGTCGGACCCTCACCTGGACCCTAAACCGTCCCCGTCCCCTAACCCTAACCCTAGCCCAAATCCTAACCCTAACCCTTCCCCGAAACCTGACCCTCACCCGTCCCCTAATCCTAACACGTACGCTCACACTAACCCGCGCCTTCACACGCACGCTGCCCCTAAAGCGTTGTCGGACCCTCACCTGGACCCTAAACCATCCCCGTCCCCTAACCCTAACCGTAGCCCGAACCCTAACCCTAACCCTTCCCCGAAGCCTGACCCTCACCCGTCCCCTACTCCTAACCCGTAGGCTCACACTAACCCTCGCCCTCACACGCACGCTCCCCCTAAAGCGTTGTCGGACCCTCACCTGGACCCTGAACAGTCCCCATCCCCTATCACTAACCCTAGACCGAACCCTAACCCTAAAACTTCCCCGAAGCCTGACCCTCACCCGTCCCCTAATCCTAACCTGTACGCTAACACTAACCTGCACCCTCACACGCACGCTCCCGCTAAAGCGTTGTCGGACCCTCACCTGGACCCTAAACCGTCCCCGTCCCCTAACCCTAACCCTAGCCCGATCCCTAACCCTAACACTTCCCCGAAGCCTGACCCTCACCCGTCCCCTAATCCTAACCCGTACGCTAACACTAACACGCCCCCTCACACGCACGCTCCCCCTAAAGCGTTGTCGGACCCTCACCTGGACCCTAAACCGTCCCCGTCCCCTAACCCTAACCCTAGCCCGAACCCTAACCCTAACCCTTCCCCGAAGCCTGACCCTCACCCGTCCCCTAATCCTAACCCGTACGCTAACACTAACCTGCGCCCTCACATGCACGCTTCCGCTAAAGCGTTGTCGGACCCTCACCTGGACCCTAAACCGTCCCCGTCCCCTAACCCTAACCCTAGCCCGAACCCTAAAGCTAACCCTTCCCCGAAGCCTGACCCTCACCCGTCCCATAATCCTAACCCGTAGGCTCACACTAACCCGCGCCCTCACATGCACGCTCCCCCTAAAGCGTTGTCGGACCCTCACCTGGACCGTAAACCGTCCCCGTCCCCTAACCCTAACCCTAGCCCGAACCCTAACCCTAACCCTTCCCCGAAGCCTGACCCTCACCCGTCCCCTAATCCTAACCCGTACGCTAACACTAACCCGCGCCCTCACACGCACGCTCCCCGTAAAGCGTTGTCGGACCCTCACCTGCACCCTAAACCGTCCCCGTCCCCTAACCCTAACCCTAGCCCGAACCCTAACCCTAACCCTTCTCCGAAGCCTGACCCTCACCCGTCCCCTAATCCTAACCCGTACGCTAACACTAACCCGCGCCCTCACACGCACGCTCCCCCTAAAGTGTTGTCGGACCCTCACCTGGACCCTAAACCGTCCCCGTCCCCTAACCCTAACCCTAACCCTAGCCCGAACCCTAACCCTAACCCTTCCCCGAAGCCTGACCCTCACCCGTCCCCTATTCCTAACCCGTACGCTAACACTAAGCCGCGCCCTCACACGCACGCTCCCCCTAAAGCGTTGTCGGACCCTCACCTGGACCCTAAACCGTCCCCGTCCCCTAACCCTAACCCTAGCCCGAACCCTAACCCTAACCCTTCCCCGAAGCCTGACTCTCACCCGTCCCCTAATCCTAACCCGTAGGCTCACACGAACCCGCGCCCTCACACGCACGCTCCCCCTAAAGCGTTTTCGGACCCTCACCTGGACCCTAAACCGTCCCCGTCCCCTAACCCTAACCCGAGCCCCAACCCTAACCCTAAACCTTCCCCGAAGCCTGACTCTCACCTGTCCTCTAATCCTAACACGTACACTCACACTAACCCGCGCCCTCACACGCACGCTCCCCCTAAAGCGTTGTCGGACCCTCACCTGGACCCTAAACCGTCCCCGTCCCCTAACCCTAACCCTAGCCCAAACCCTAACCCTAACCCTTCCCCGAAACCTGACCCTCACCCGTCCCCTAATCCTAACACGTACGCTCACACTAACCCGCGCCCTCACTCGCACGCTGCCCCTAAAGCGTTGTCGGACCCTCACCTGGACCCTAAACCATCCCCGTCCCCTAACCCTAACCCTAGCCTGAACCCTAACCCTAACCCTTCCCCGAAGCCTGACCCTCACCCGTCCCCTAATCCTAACCCGTAGGCTCACACTAACCCGCGCCCTCACACGCACGCTCCCCCTAAAGCGTTGTCGGACCCTCACCTGCTCCCTGAACCGTCCCCATCCCCTAACCCTAACCCTAGCCCGAACCCTAACCCTAACTCTTCCCCGAAGCCTGACACTCACCCGTCCCCTAATCCTAACCCGTACGCTAACACTAACACGCGCCCTCACACGCACGCTCCCCCTAAAGCGTTGTCGGACCCTCACCTGGACCCTAAACCGTCCCCGTCCCCTAACCCTGACCCTAGCCCGAACCCTAACCCTAACCCTTCCCCGAAGCCTGACCCTCACCCGTCCCCTAATCCTAACCCGTACGCTAACACTAACCTGCGCCCTCACACGCACGCTCCCGCTAAAGCGTTGTCGGACCCTCACCTGGACCCTAAACCTTCCCCGTCCCCTAACGCTAACCCTAGCCCGAACCCTAACCCTAACCCTTCCCCGAAGCCTGACCCTCACCCGTCCCCTACTCCTAACCCGTAGGCTCACACTAACCCGCGCCCTCACACGCACGCTCCCCCTAAAGCGTTGTCGGACCCTCACCTGGACCCTGAACCGTCCCCATCCCGTAACCCTAACCCTAGCCCGAACCATAACCCTAACCCTTCCCCGAAGCCTGACCCTCAACCGTCCCCTAATCCTAACCCGTACGCTAACACTAAACCGCGCCCTCACACGCACGCTCCCCCTAAAGCGTTGTCGGACCCTCACCTACACCCTAAACCGTCCCCGTCCCCTAACCCTAACCCTAGCCCGAACTCTAACCCTAACCCTTCCCCGAAGCCTGACCCTCACCCGTCCCCTAATCCTAACCCGTACGCTCACACTAACCTGCGCCCTCACACGCACGCTCCCCCTAAAGCGTTGTCGGACCCTCACCTGGACCCTAAACCGTCCCCGTCCCCTAAGCCTAACCCTAGCCCGAACCCTAACCCTAACCCTTCCCCGAAGCCTGACTGTCACCCGTCCCCTAATCCTAACACGTACACTCACACTGACCCGCGCCCTCACACGCACGCTCCCCCTAAAGCGTTGTCGGACCCTCACCTGGACCCTAAACCGTCCCCGTCCCCTAACCCTAACCCTAGCCCAAATCCTAACCCTAACCCTTCCCCGAAACCTGACCCTCACCCGTCCCCTAATCCTAACACGTACGCTCACACTAACCCGCGCCCTCACACGCACGCTGCCCCTAAAGCGTTGTCGGACCCTCACCTGGACCCTAAACCATCCCCGTCCCCTAACCCTAACCGTAGCCCGAACCCTAACCCTAACCCTTCCCCGAAGCCTGACCCTCACCCGTCCCCTACTCCTAACCCGTAGGCTCACACTAACACTCGCCCTCACACGCACGCTCCCCCTAAAGCGTTGTCGGACCCTCACCTGGACCCTGAACAGTCCCCATCCCCTATCACTAACCCTAGACCGAACCCTAACCCTAACCCTTCCCCAAAGCCTGACCCTCACCCGTCCCCTAATCCTAACCCGTACGCTAACACTAACCCGCACCCTCACACGCACGCTCCCCGTAAAGCGTTGTCGGACCCTCACCTGCACCCTAAACCGTCCCCGTCCCCTAACCCTAACCCTAACCCTAGCCCGAACCCTAACCCTAACCCTTCCCCGAAGCCTGACCCTCACCCGTCCCCTATTCCTAACCCGTACGCTAACACTAAGCCGCGCCCTCACACGCACGCTCCCCCTAAAGCGTTGTCGGACCCTCACCTGGACCCTAAACCGTCCCCGTCCCCTAACCCTAACCCTAGCCCGAACCCTAACCCTAACCCTTCCCCGAAGCCTGAACCTCACCCGTCTCATAATCCTAACCCGTAGGCTCACACTAACCCGCGCCCTCACACGCACGCTCCCCCTAAAGCGTTGTCGGACCCTCACCTGGACCCTAAACCGTCCCCGTCCCCTAACCCTAACCCTAGCCCGAACCCTAACCCTAACCCTTCCCCGAAGCCTGACCCTCACCCGTCCCCTAATCCTAACCCGTACGCTAACACTAACCTGCGCCCTCACACGCACGCTCCCGCTAAAGCGTTGTCGGACCCTCACCTGGACCCTAAACCGTCCCCGTCCCCTAACCCTAACCCTAGCCCGAACCCTAACCCTAACCCTTCCCCGAAGCCTGACCCTCACCCGTCCCCTTATCCTAACCCGTAGGCTCACACTAACCCGCGCCCTCACACGCACGCTCCCCCTAAAGCGTTGTCGGACCCTCACCTGGACCCTGAACCGTCCCCGTCCCCTAACCCTAAACCTAGCCCGAACCCTAACCCTAACCCTTCCCCGAAGCCTGACCCTCACCCGTCCCCTAATCCTAACCCGTACGCTAACACTAACCTGCGCCCTCACACGCACGCTCCCGCTAAAGCGTTGTCGGACCCTCACCTGGACCCTAAACCGTCCCCGTCCCCTAACCCTAACCCTAGCCCGAACCCTAACCCTAACCCTTCCCCGAAGCCTGACCCTCACCCGTCCCCTAATCCTAACCCGTACGCTAACACTAACCCGCGCCCTCACACGCACTCTCCCCGTAAAGCGTTGTCGGACCCTCACCTGGACCCTAAACCGTCCCCGTCCCCTAACCCTAACCCTAGCCCGAACCCTAACCCTAACCCTTCCCCGAAGCCTGACCCTCACCCGTCCCCTAATCCTAAGCCGTACGCTAACACTAACCTGCGCCCTCATACGCACGCTCCCGCTAAAGCGTTGTCGGACCCTCACCTGGACCCTAAACCGTCCCCGTCCCCTAACCCTAACCCTAGCCCGAACCCTAACCCTAACCCTTCCCCGAAGCCTGACCCTCACCCGTCCCCTAATCCTAACCTGTAGGCTCACTCTAACCCGCGCCCTCACACGCACGCTCCCCCTAAAGCGTTGTCGGACCCTCACCTGGACCCTGAACCGTCCCCGTCCCCTAACCCTAACCCTAGCCCGAACCCTAACCCTAACCCTTCCCCGAAGCCTGACCCTCACCCGTCCCCTAATCCTAACCCGTACGCTAACACTAACCTGCGCCCTCACATGCACGCTCCCGCTAAAGCGTTGTCGGACCCTCACCTGGACCCTAAACCGTCCCCGTCCCCTAACCCTAACCCTAGCCCGAACCCTAACCCTAACCCTTCCCCGAAGCCTGACCCTCACCCGTCCCCTAATCCTAACCCGTAGGCTCACACTAACCCGCGCCCTCACACGCACGCTCCCCCTAAAGCGTTTTCGGACCCTCACCTGGACCCTAAACCGTCCCCGTCCCCTAACCCTAACCCTAGCCCGAACCCTAACCCTAAACCTTCCCCGAAGCCTGACTCTCACCCGTCCCCTAATCCTAACACGTACACTCACACTAACCCGCGCCCTCACACGCACGCTCCCCTAAAGCGTTGTCGGACCCTCACCTGGACCCTAAACCGTCCCCGTCCCCTAACCCTAACCCTAGCCCAAACCCTAACCCTAACCCTTCCCCAAAACCTGACCCTCACCCGTCCCCTAATCCTAACACGTACGCTCACACTAACCCGCGCCCTCACACGCACGCTGCCCCTAAAGCTTGTCGGACCCTCACCTGGACCCTAAACCATCCCCGTCCCCTAACCCTAACCCTAGCCCGAACCCTAACCCTAACCCTTCCCCGAAGCCTGACCCTCACCCGTCCCCTAATCCTAACCCGTAGGCTCACACTAACCCGCGCCCTCACACGCACGCTCCCCCTAAAGCGTTGTCGGACCCTCACCTGGACCCTGAACCGTCCCCATCCCCTAACCCTAACCCTAGCCCGAACCCTAACCCTAACCCTTCCCCGAAGCCTGACCCTCACCCGTCCCCTAATCCTAACCCGTACGCTAACACTAACCCGCGCCCTCACACGCACGCTCCCCCTAAAGCGTTGTCGGACCCTCACCTGCACCCTAAACCGTCCCCGTCCCCTAACCCTAACCCTAGGCCGAACCCTAACCCTAACCCTTCCCCGAAGCCTGACCCTCACCGGTCCCCTAATCCTAACCCGTACGCTCACACTAACCCACGCCCTCACACGCACGCTCCCCCTAAAGCATTGTCGGACCCTCACCTGGACCCTAAACCGTCCCCGTCCCCTAACCCTAACCCTAGCCCGAACCCTAACCCTAACCCTTCCCCGATACCTGACCCTCACCCGTCCCCTAATCCTAACACATACGCTCACACTAACCCGCGCCCTCACACGCATGCTGCCCCTAAAGCGTTGTCGGACCCTCACCTGGACCCTAAACCGTCCCTGTCCCCTAACCCTAACCCTAGCCCGAACCCTAACCCTAACCCTTCCCCGAAGCCTGACCCTCACCCGTCCCCTAATCCTAACCCGTACGCTAACACTAACCTGCGCCCTCACACGCACGCTCCCCCTAAAGCGTTGTCGGACCCTCACCTGGACCCTAAACCGTCCACGTCCCCTAACCCTAACCCTAGCCCGAACCCTAACCCTAACCCTTCCCCGAAGCCTGACCCTCACCCGTCCCCTAATCCTAACCCGTACGCTAACACTAACCCACGCCCTCACACGCACGCTCCCCGTAAAGCGTTGTCGGACCCTCACCTGGACCCTAAACCGTCCCCGTCCCCTAACCCTAACCCTAGCCCGAACCCTAACCCTAACCCTTCCCCGAAGCCTGACCCTCACCCGTCCCCTATTCCTAACCCGTACGCTAACACTAACCCGCGCCCTCACACGCACCCTCCCCCTAAAGCGTTGTCGGACCCTCACCTGCACCCTAAACCGTCCCCGTCCCCTAACCCTAACCCGAGCCCCAACCCTAACCCTAAACCTTCCCCGAAGCCTGACTCTCACCTGTCCTCTAATCCTAACACGTACGCTCACACTAACCCGCGCCCTCACTCGCACGCTGCCCCTAAAGCGTTGTCGGACCCTCACCTGGACCCTAAACCATCCCCGTCCCCTAACCCTAACCCTAGCCTGAACCCTAACCCTAACCCTTCCCCGAAGCCTGACCCTCACCCGTCCCCTAATCCTAACCCGTAGGCTCACACTAACCCGCGCCCTCACACGCACGCTCCCCCTAAAGCGTTGTCGGACCCTCACCTGCTCCCTGAACCGTCCCCATCCCCTAACCCTAACCCTAGCCCGAACCCTAACCCTAACCCTTCCCCGAAGCCTGACACTCACCCGTCCCCTAATCCTAACCCGTACGCTAACACTAACACGCGCCCTCACACGCACGCTCCCCCTAAAGCGTTGTCGGACCCTCACCTGGACCCTAAACCGTCCCCGTCCCCTAACCCTGACCCTAGCCCGAACCCTAACCCTAACCCTTCCCCGAAGCCTGACCCTCACCCGTCCCCTAATCCTAACCCGTACGCTAACACTAACCTGCGCCCTCACACGCACGCTCCCGCTAAAGCGTTGTCGGACCCTCACCTGGACCCTAAACCTTCCCCGTCCCCTAACCCTAACCCTAGCCCGAACCCTAACCCTAACCCTTCCCCGAAGCCTGACCCTCACCCGTCCCCTACTCCTAACCCGTAGGCTCACACTAACCCGCGCCCTCACACGCACGCTCCCCCTAAAGCGTTGTCGGACCCTCACCTGGACCCTGAACCGTCCCCATCCCGTAACCCTAACCCTAGCCCGAACCATAACCCTAACCCTTCCCCGAAGCCTGACCCTCAACCGTCCCCTAATCCTAACCCGTACGCTAACACTAAACCGCGCCCTCACACGCACGCTCCCCCTAAAGCGTTGTCGGACCCTCACCTACACCCTAAACCGTCCCCGTCCCCTAACCCTAACCCTAGCCCGAACTCTAACCCTAACCCTTCCCCGAAGCCTGACACTCACCCGTCCCCTAATCCTAACCCGTACGCTCACACTAACCTGCGCCCTCACACGCACGCTCCCCCTAAAGCGTTGTCGGACCCTCACCTGGACCCTAAACCGTCCCCGTCCCCTAAGCCTAACCCTAGCCCGAACCCTAACCCTAACCCTTCCCCGAAGCCTGACTGTCACCCGTCCCCTAATCCTAACACGTACACTCACACTGACCCGCGCCCTCACACGCACGCTCCCCCTAAAGCGTTGTCGGACCCTCACCTGGACCCTAAACCGTCCCCGTCCCCTAACCCTAACCCTAGCCCAAATCCTAACCCTAACCCTTCCCCGAAACCTGACCCTCACCCGTCCCCTAATCCTAACACGTACGCTCACACTAACCCGCGCCTTCACACGCACGCTGCCCCTAAAGCGTTGTCGGACCCTCACCTGGACCCTAAACCATCCCCGTCCCCTAACCCTAACCGTAGCCCGAACCCTAACCCTAACCCTTCCCCGAAGCCTGACCCTCACCCGTCCCCTACTCCTAACCCGTAGGCTCACACTAACCCTCGCCCTCACACGCACGCTCCCCCTAAAGCGTTGTCGGACCCTCACCTGGACCCTGAACAGTCCCCATCCCCTATCACTAACCCTAGACCGAACCCTAACCCTAAAACTTCCCCGAAGCCTAACCCTCACCCGTCCCCTAATCCTAACCTGTACGCTAACACTAACCTGCACCCTCACACGCACGCTCCCGCTAAAGCGTTGTCGGACCCTCACCTGGACCCTAAACCGTCCCCGTCCCCTAACCCTAACCCTAGCCCGATCCCTAACCCTAACACTTCCCCGAAGCCTGACCCTCACCCGTCCCCTAATCCTAACCCGTACGCTAACACTAACACGCCCCCTCACACGCACGCTCCCCCTAAAGCGTTGTCGGACCCTCACCTGGACCCTAAACCGTCCCCGTCCCCTAACCCTAACCCTAGCCCGAACCCTAACCCTAACCCTTCCCCGAAGCCTGACCCTCACCCGTCCCCTAATCCTAACCCGTACGCTAACACTAACCTGCGCCCTCACATGCATGCTTCCGCTAAAGCGTTGTCGGACCCTCACCTGGACCCTAAACCGTCCCCGTCCCCTAACCCTAACCCTAGCCCGAACCCTAAAGCTAACCCTTCCCCGAAGCCTGACCCTCACCCGTCCCATAATCCTAACCCGTAGGCTCACACTAACCCGCGCCCTCACATGCACGCTCCCCCTAAAGCGTTGTCGGACCCTCACCTGGACCGTAAACCGTCCCCGTCCCCTAACCCTAACCCTAGCCCGAACCCTAACCCTAACCCTTCCCCGAAGCCTGACCCTCACCCGTCCCCTAATCCTAACCCGTACGCTAACACTAAACCGCGCCCTCACACGCACGCTCCCCGTAAAGCGTTGTCGGACCCTCACCTGCACCCTAAACCGTCCCCGTCCCCTAACCCTAACCCTAGCCCGAACCCTAACCCTAACCCTTCTCCGAAGCCTGACCCTCACCCGTCCCCTAATCCTAACCCGTACGCTAACACTAACCCGCGCCCTCACACGCACGCTCCCCCTAAAGTGTTGTCGGACCCTCACCTGGACCCTAAACCGTCCCCGTCCCCTAACCCTAACCCTAACCCTAGCCCGAACCCTAACCCTAACCCTTCCCCGAAGCCTGACCCTCACCCGTCCCCTATTCCTAACCCGTACGCTAACACTAAGCCGCGCCCTCACACGCACGCTCCCCCTAAAGCGTTGTCGGACCCTCACCTGGACCCTAAACCGTCCCCGTCCCCTAACCCTAACCCTAGCCCGAACCCTAACCCTAACCCTTCCCCGAAGCCTGAACCTCACCCGTCTCATAATCCTAACCCGTAGGCTCACACTAACCCGCGCCCTCACACGCACGCTCCCCCTAAAGCGTTGTCGGACCCTCACCTGGACCCTAAACCGTCCCCGTCCCCTAACCCTAACCCTAGCCCGAACCCTAACCCTAACCCTTCCCCGAAGCCTGACCCTCACCCGTCCCCTAATCCTAACCCGTACGCTAACACTAACCTGCGCCCTCACACGCACGCTCCCGCTAAAGCGTTGTCGGACCCTCACCTGGACCCTAAACCGTCCCCGTCCCCTAACCCTAACCCTAGCCCGAACCCTAACCCTAACCCTTCCCCGAAGCCTGACCCTCACCCGTCCCCTTATCCTAACCCGTAGGCTCACACTAACCCGCGCCCTCACACGCACGCTCCCCCTAAAGCGTTGTCGGACCCTCACCTGGACCCTGAACCGTCCCCGTCCCCTAACCCTAACCCTAGCCCGAACCCTAACCCTAAAACTTCCCCGAAGCCTGACCCTCACCCGTCCCCTAATCCTAACCCGTACGCTAACACTAACCTGCGCTCTCACACGCACGCTCCCGCTAAAGCGTTGTCGGACCCTCACCTGGACCCTAAACCGTCCCCGTCCCCTAACCCTAACCCTAGCCCGAACCCTAACCCTAACCCTTCCCCGAAGCCTGACCCTCACCCGTCCCCTAATCCTAACCCGTAGGCTCACACTAACCCGCGCCCTCACACGCACACTCCCCCTAAAGCGTTGTCGGACCCCCAACTGGACCCTGAACTGTCCCCATCCCCTAACCCTAACCCTAGCCCGAACCCTAACCCTAACCCTTCCCCGAAGCCTGACCCTCACCCGTCCCCTAATCCTAACCCGTACGCTAACACTAACCAGCGCCCTCACACGCACGCTCCCCCTAAAGCGTTGTCGGACCCTCACCTGGACCCTAAACCGTCCCCGTCCCCTAACCCTAACCCTTGTCCGAACCCTAACCCTAACACTTCCCCGAAGCCTGACCCTCACCCGTCCCCTAATCCTAACCCGTACGCTCACACTAACCCGCGCCGTCACACGCACGCTCCCCCTAAAGCATTGTCGGACCCTCACCTGGACCCTAAACCGTCCCCGTCCCCTAACCCTAACCCTAGCCCAAACCCTAACCCTAACCCTTCCCCGAAACCTGACCCTCACCCGTCCCCTAATCCTAACACATACGCTCACACTAACCCGCGCCCTCACACGCACGCTACCCCTAAAGCGTTGTCGGACCCTCACCTGGACCCTAAACCGTCCCCGTCCCCTAACCCTAACCCTAGCCCGAACCCTAACCCTAACCCTTCCCCGAAGCCTGACCCTCACCCGTCCCCTAATCCTAACCCGTAGGCTCACACTAACCCGCGCCCTCACACGCACGCTCCAGCTAAAGCGTTGTCGGACCCTCACCTGGACCCTAAACCGTCCCCGTCCCCTAACCCTAACCCTAGCCCGAACCCTAACCCTAAACCTTCCCCGAAGCCTGACTCTCACCCGTCCCCTAATCCTAACACGTACACGCACACTAACCCTCGCCCTCACACGCACACTCCACCTAAAGCGTTGTCGGACCCTCACCTGGACCCTAAACCGTCCCCGTCCCCTAACCCTAACCCTAGCCCGAACCCTAACCCTAACCCTTCCCCGAAGCCTGACCCTCACCCGTCCCCTATTCCTAACCCGTACGCTAACACTAAGACGCGCCCTCACACGCACGCTCCCCCTAAAGCGTTGTCGGACCCTCACCTGGACCCTAAACCGTCCCCGTCCCCTAACCCTAACCCTAGCCCGAACCCTATCCCTAACCCTTCCCCGAAGCCTGAACCTCACCCGTCTCATAATCCTAACCCGTAGGCTCACACTAACCCGCGCCCTCACACGCACGCTCCCCCTAAAGCGTTGTCGGACCCTCACCTGGACCCTGAACCGTCCCCGTCCCCTAACCCTAACCCTAGCCCGAACCCTAACCCTAACCCTTCCCCGAAGCCTGACCCTCACCCGTCCCCTAATCCTAACCCGTACGCTAACACTAACCTGCGCCCTCACACGCACGCTCCCGCTAAAGCGTTGTCGGACCCTCACCTGGACCCTAAACCGTCCCCGTCCCCTAACCCTAACCCTAGCCCGAACCCTAACCCTAACCCTTCCCCGAAGCCTGACCCTCACCCGTCCCCTAATCCTAACCCGTAGCCTCACACTAAACCGCGCCCTCACACGCACGCTCCCCCTAAAGCGTTGTCGGACCCCCAACTGGACCCTGAACTGTCCCCATCCCCTAACCCTAACCCTAGCCCGAACCCTAACCCTAACCCTTCCCCGAAGCCTGACCCTCACCCGTCCCTTAATCCTAACCCGTACGCTAACACTAACCAGCGCCCTCACACGCACGCTCCCCCTAAAGCGTTGTCGGACCCTCACCTGGACCCTAAACCGTCCCCGTCCCCTAACCCTAACCCTTGCCCGAACCCTAACCCTAACACTTCCCCGAAGCCTGACCCTCACCCGTCCCCTAATCCTAACCCGTACGCTCACACTAACCCGCGCCGTCACACGCACGCTCCCCCTAAAGCATTGTCGGACCCTCACCTGGACCCTAAACCGTCCCCGTCCCCTAACCCTAACCCTAGCCCGAACCCTAACCCTAACCCTTCCCCGAAACCTGACCCTCACCCGTCCCCTAATCCTAACACATACGCTCACACTAACCCGCGCCCTCACACGCACGCTGCCCCTAAAGCGTTGTCGGACCCTCACCTGGACCCTAAACCGTCCCCGTCCCCTAACCCTAACCCTAGCCCGAACCCTAACCCTAACCCTTCCCCGAAGCCTGACCCTCACCCGTCCCCTAATCCTAACCCGTAGGCTCACACTAACCCGCGCCCTCACACGCACGCTCCCCCTAAAGCGTTGTCGGACCCTCACCTGGACCCTAAACCGTCCCCGTCCCCTAACCCTAACCCTAGCCCGAACCCTAACCCTAACCCTTCCCCGAAGCCTGACACTCACCCGTCCCCTAATCCTAACCCGTACGCTAACACTAACCCGCGCCCTTACACGCACGCTCCCCCTAAAGCGTTGTCGGACCCTCACCTGGACCCTAAACCGTCCCCGTCCCCTAACCCTAACCCTAGCCCGAACCCTAACCCTAACCCTTCCCCGAAGCCTGACCCTCACCCGTCCCCTAATCCTAACCCTTACGCTAACACTAACCCGCGCCCTCACACGCACGCTCCCCGTAAAGCGTTGTCGGACTCTCATCTGAACCCTAAACCGTCCCCGTCCCCTAACCCTAACCCTAGCCCGAACCCTAACCCTAACCCTTCCCCGAAGCCTGACCCTCAACCGTACCCTAATCCTAACCCGTACGCTAACACTAACCCGCGCCCTCACACGCACACTCCCCCTAAAGCGTTGTCGGACCCTCACCTGGACCCTAAACCGTCCCCGTCCCCTAACCCTAACCCTAGCCCGAACCCTAACCCTAACCCTTCCCCGAAGCCTGACCCTCACCCGTCTCCTAATTCTAAGCCGTACGCTAACACTAACCTGCGCCCTCACACGCACGCTCCCGCTAAAGCGGTGTCGGACCCTCACCTGGACCCTAAACCGTCCCCGTCCCCTAACCCTAACCCTAGCCCGAACCCTAACCCTAACCCTTCCCCGAAGCCTGACCCTCACCCGTCCCCTAATCCTAACCTGTAGGCTCACTCTAACCCGCGCCCTCACACGCACGCTCCCCCTAAAGCGTTTTCGGACCCTCACCTGGACCCTAAACCGTCCCCGTCCCCTAACCCTAACCCTAGCCCGAACCCTAACCCTAAACCTTCCCCGAAGCCTGACTCTCACCGGCCCCTAATCCTAACACGTACACGCACACTAACCCTCGCCCTCACACGCACACTCCCCCTAAAGCGTTGTCGGACCCTCACCTGGACCCTAAACCGTCCCCGTCCCCTAACCCTAACCCTAGCCCGAACCCTAACCCTAACCCTTCCCCGAAGCCTGACCCTCACCCGTCCCCTATTCCTAACCCGTACGCTAACCCTAAGCCGCGCCCTCACACGCACGCTCCCCCTAAAGCGTTGTCGGACCCTCACCTGGACCCTAAACCGTCCCCGTCCCCTAACCCTAACCCTAGCCCGAACCCTAACCCTAACCCTTCCCCGAAGCCTGAACCTCACCCGTCTCATAATCCTAACCCGTAGGCTCACACTAACCCGCGCCCTCACACGCACGCTCCCCCTAAAGCGTTGTCGGACCCTCACCTGGACCCTGAACCGTCCCCGTCCCCTAACCCTAACCCTAGCCCGAACCCTAACCCTAACCCTTCCCGGAAGCCTGACCCTCACCCGTCCCCTAATCCTAACCCGTACGCTAACACTAACCTGCGCCCCCACACGCACGCTCCCGCTAAAGCGTTGTCGGACCCTCACCTGGACCCTAAACCGTCCCCGTCCCCTAACCCTAACCCTAGCCCGAACCCTAACCCAAACCCTTCCCCGAAGCCTGACCCTCACCCGTCCCCTAATCCTAACCCGTAGGCTCACACTAACCCGCGCCCTCACACGCACGCTCCCCCTAAAGCGTTGTCGGACCCCCAACTGGACCCTGAACTGTCCCCATCCCCTAACACTAACCCTAGCCCGAACCCTAACCCTAACCCTTCCCCGAATCCTGACCCTCACCCGTCCCCTAATCCTAACCCGTACGCTCACACTAACCCGCGCCGTCACACGCACGCTCCCCCTAAAGCATTGTCGGACCCTCACCTGGACCCTAAACCGTCCCCGTCCCCTAACCCTAACCCTAGCCCGAACCCTAACCCTAACCCTTCCCCGAAACCTGACCCTCACCCGTCCCCTAATCCTAACACATACGCTCACACTAACCCGCGCCCTCACACGCACGCTGCCCCTAAAGCGTTGTCGGACCCTCACCTGGACCCTAAACCGTCCCCGTCCCCTAACCCTAACCCTAGCCCGAACCCTAACCCTAACCCTTCCCCGAAGCCTGAACCTCACCCGTCTCATAATCCTAACCCGTAGGCTCACACTAACCCGCGCCCTCACACGCACGCTCCCCCTAAAGCGTTGTCGGACCCTCACCTGGACCCTAAACCGTCCCCGTCCCCTAACCCTAACCCTAGCCCGAACCCTAACCCTAACCCTTCCCCGAAGCCTGACCCTCACCCGTCCCCTAATCCTAACCCGTACGCTAACACTAACCTGCGCCCTCACACGCACGCTCCCGCTAAAGCGTTGTCGGACCCTCACCTGGACCCTAAACCGTCCCCGTCCCCTAACCCTAACCCTAGCCCGAACCCTAACCCTAACCCTTCCCCGAAGCCTGACCCTCACCCGTCCCCTTATCCTAACCCGTAGGCTCACACTAACCCGCGCCCTCACACGCACGCTCCCCCTAAAGCGTTGTCGGACCCTCACCTGGACCCTGAACCGTCCCCGTCCCCTAACCCTAACCCTAGCCCGAACCCTAACCCTAAAACTTCCCCGAAGCCTGACCCTCACCCGTCCCCTAATCCTAACCCGTACGCTAACACTAACCTGCGCTCTCACACGCACGCTCCCGCTAAAGCGTTGTCGGACCCTCACCTGGACCCTAAACCGTCCCCGTCCCCTAACCCTAACCCTAGCCCGAACCCTAACCCTAACCCTTCCCCGAAGCCTGACCCTCACCCGTCCCCTAATCCTAACCCGTAGGCTCACACTAACCCGCGCCCTCACACGCACACTCCCCCTAAAGCGTTGTCGGACCCCCAACTGGACCCTGAACTGTCCCCATCCCCTAACCCTAACCCTAGCCCGAACCCTAACCCTAACCCTTCCCCGAAGCCTGACCCTCACCCGTCCCCTAATCCTAACCCGTACGCTAACACTAACCAGCGCCCTCACACGCACGCTCCCCCTAAAGCGTTGTCGGACCCTCACCTGGACCCTAAACCGTCCCCGTCCCCTAACCCTAACCCTTGTCCGAACCCTAACCCTAACACTTCCCCGAAGCCTGACCCTCACCCGTCCCCTAATCCTAACCCGTACGCTCACACTAACCCGCGCCGTCACACGCACGCTCCCCCTAAAGCATTGTCGGACCCTCACCTGGACCCTAAACCGTCCCCGTCCCCTAACCCTAACCCTAGCCCAAACCCTAACCCTAACCCTTCCCCGAAACCTGACCCTCACCCGTCCCCTAATCCTAACACATACGCTCACACTAACCCGCGCCCTCACACGCACGCTACCCCTAAAGCGTTGTCGGACCCTCACCTGGACCCTAAACCGTCCCCGTCCCCTAACCCTAACCCTAGCCCGAACCCTAACCCTAACCCTTCCCCGAAGCCTGACCCTCACCCGTCCCCTAATCCTAACCCGTAGGCTCACACTAACCCGCGCCCTCACACGCACGCTCCAGCTAAAGCGTTGTCGGACCCTCACCTGGACCCTAAACCGTCCCCGTCCCCTAACCCTAACCCTAGCCCGAACCCTAACCCTAAACCTTCCCCGAAGCCTGACTCTCACCCGTCCCCTAATCCTAACACGTACACGCACACTAACCCTCGCCCTCACACGCACACTCCACCTAAAGCGTTGTCGGACCCTCACCTGGACCCTAAACCGTCCCCGTCCCCTAACCCTAACCCTAGCCCGAACCCTAACCCTAACCCTTCCCCGAAGCCTGACCCTCACCCGTCCCCTATTCCTAACCCGTACGCTAACACTAAGACGCGCCCTCACACGCACGCTCCCCCTAAAGCGTTGTCGGACCCTCACCTGGACCCTAAACCGTCCCCGTCCCCTAACCCTAACCCTAGCCCGAACCCTAACCCTAACCCTTCCCCGAAGCCTGAACCTCACCCGTCTCATAATCCTAACCCGTAGGCTCACACTAACCCGCGCCCTCACACGCACGCTCCCCCTAAAGCGTTGTCGGACCCTCACCTGGACCCTGAACCGTCCCCGTCCCCTAACCCTAACCCTAGCCCGAACCCTAACCCTAACCCTTCCCCGAAGCCTGACCCTCACCCGTCCCCTAATCCTAACCCGTACGCTAACACTAACCTGCGCCCTCACACGCACGCTCCCGCTAAAGCGTTGTCGGACCCTCACCTGGACCCTAAACCGTCCCCGTCCCCTAACCCTAACCCTAGCCCGAACCCTAACCCTAACCCTTCCCCGAAGCCTGACCCTCACCCGTCCCCTAATCCTAACCCGTAGCCTCACACTAAACCGCGCCCTCACACGCACGCTCCCCCTAAAGCGTTGTCGGACCCCCAACTGGACCCTGAACTGTCCCCATCCCCTAACCCTAACCCTAGCCCGAACCCTAACCCTAACCCTTCCCCGAAGCCTGACCCTCACCCGTCCCTTAATCCTAACCCGTACGCTAACACTAACCAGCGCCCTCACACGCACGCTCCCCCTAAAGCGTTGTCGGACCCTCACCTGGACCCTAAACCGTCCCCGTCCCCTAACCCTAACCCTTGCCCGAACCCTAACCCTAACACTTCCCCGAAGCCTGACCCTCACCCGTCCCCTAATCCTAACCCGTACGCTCACACTAACCCGCGCCGTCACACGCACGCTCCCCCTAAAGCATTGTCGGACCCTCACCTGGACCCTAAACCGTCCCCGTCCCCTAACCCTAACCCTAGCCCGAACCCTAACCCTAACCCTTCCCCGAAACCTGACCCTCACCCGTCCCCTAATCCTAACACATACGCTCACACTAACCCGCGCCCTCACACGCACGCTGCCCCTAAAGCGTTGTCGGACCCTCACCTGGACCCTAAACCGTCCCCGTCCCCTAACCCTAACCCTAGCCCGAACCCTAACCCTAACCCTTCCCCGAAGCCTGACCCTCACCCGTCCCCTAATCCTAACCCGTAGGCTCACACTAACCCGCGCCCTCACACGCACGCTCCCCCTAAAGCGTTGTCGGACCCTCACCTGGACCCTAAACCGTCCCCGTCCCCTAACCCTAACCCTAGCCCGAACCCTAACCCTAACCCTTCCCCGAAGCCTGACACTCACCCGTCCCCTAATCCTAACCCGTACGCTAACACTAACCCGCGCCCTTACACGCACGCTCCCCCTAAAGCGTTGTCGGACCCTCACCTGGACCCTAAACCGTCCCCGTCCCCTAACCCTAACCCTAGCCCGAACCCTAACCCTAACCCTTCCCCGAAGCCTGACCCTCACCCGTCCCCTAATCCTAACCCTTACGCTAACACTAACCCGCGCCCTCACACGCACGCTCCCCGTAAAGCGTTGTCGGACTCTCATCTGAACCCTAAACCGTCCCCGTCCCCTAACCCTAACCCTAGCCCGAACCCTAACCCTAACCCTTCCCCGAAGCCTGACCCTCAACCGTACCCTAATCCTAACCCGTACGCTAACACTAACCCGCGCCCTCACACGCACACTCCCCCTAAAGCGTTGTCGGACCCTCACCTGGACCCTAAACCGTCCCCGTCCCCTAACCCTAACCCTAGCCCGAACCCTAACCCTAACCCTTCCCCGAAGCCTGACCCTCACCCGTCTCCTAATTCTAAGCCGTACGCTAACACTAACCTGCGCCCTCACACGCACGCTCCCGCTAAAGCGGTGTCGGACCCTCACCTGGACCCTAAACCGTCCCCGTCCCCTAACCCTAACCCTAGCCCGAACCCTAACCCTAACCCTTCCCCGAAGCCTGACCCTCACCCGTCCCCTAATCCTAACCTGTAGGCTCACTCTAACCCGCGCCCTCACACGCACGCTCCCCCTAAAGCGTTTTCGGACCCTCACCTGGACCCTAAACCGTCCCCGTCCCCTAACCCTAACCCTAGCCCGAACCCTAACCCTAAACCTTCCCCGAAGCCTGACTCTCACCGGCCCCTAATCCTAACACGTACACGCACACTAACCCTCGCCCTCACACGCACACTCCCCCTAAAGCGTTGTCGGACCCTCACCTGGACCCTAAACCGTCCCCGTCCCCTAACCCTAACCCTAGCCCGAACCCTAACCCTAACCCTTCCCCGAAGCCTGACCCTCACCCGTCCCCTATTCCTAACCCGTACGCTAACCCTAAGCCGCGCCCTCACACGCACGCTCCCCCTAAAGCGTTGTCGGACCCTCACCTGGACCCTAAACCGTCCCCGTCCCCTAACCCTAACCCTAGCCCGAACCCTAACCCTAACCCTTCCCCGAAGCCTGAACCTCACCCGTCTCATAATCCTAACCCGTAGGCTCACACTAACCCGCGCCCTCACACGCACGCTCCCCCTAAAGCGTTGTCGGACCCTCACCTGGACCCTGAACCGTCCCCGTCCCCTAACCCTAACCCTAGCCCGAACCCTAACCCTAACCCTTCCCGGAAGCCTGACCCTCACCCGTCCCCTAATCCTAACCCGTACGCTAACACTAACCTGCGCCCCCACACGCACGCTCCCGCTAAAGCGTTGTCGGACCCTCACCTGGACCCTAAACCGTCCCCGTCCCCTAACCCTAACCCTAGCCCGAACCCTAACCCAAACCCTTCCCCGAAGCCTGACCCTCACCCGTCCCCTAATCCTAACCCGTAGGCTCACACTAACCCGCGCCCTCACACGCACGCTCCCCCTAAAGCGTTGTCGGACCCCCAACTGGACCCTGAACTGTCCCCATCCCCTAACACTAACCCTAGCCCGAACCCTAACCCTAACCCTTCCCCGAATCCTGACCCTCACCCGTCCCCTAATCCTAACCCGTACGCTCACACTAACCCGCGCCGTCACACGCACGCTCCCCCTAAAGCATTGTCGGACCCTCACCTGGACCCTAAACCGTCCCCGTCCCCTAACCCTAACCCTAGCCCGAACCCTAACCCTAACCCTTCCCCGAAACCTGACCCTCACCCGTCCCCTAATCCTAACACATACGCTCACACTAACCCGCGCCCTCACACGCACGCTGCCCCTAAAGCGTTGTCGGACCCTCACCTGGACCCTAAACCGTCCCCGTCCCCTAACCCTAACCCTAGCCCGAACCCTAACCCTAACCCTTCCCCGAACCCTGACCCTCACCCGTCCCCTAATCCTAACCCGTAGGCTCACACTAACCCGCGCCCTCACACGCACGCTCCCCCTAAAGCGTTGTCGGACCCTCACCTGGACCCTAAACCGTCCCCGTCCCCTAACCCTAACCCTAGCCCGAACCCTAACCCTAACCCTTCCCCGAAGCCTGACACTCACCCGTCCCCTAATCCTAACCCGTACGCTAACACTAACCCGCGCCCTCACACGCACGCTCCCCCTAAAGCGTTGTCGGACCCTCACCTGGACCCTAAACCGTCCCCGTCCCCTAACCCTAACCCTAGCCCGAACCCTAACCCTAACCCTTCCCCGAAGCCTGACCCTCACCCGTCCCCTAATCCTAACCCGTACGCAAACACTAACCCGCGCCCTCACACGCACGCTCCCCGTAAAGCGTTGTCGGACTCTCACCTGAACCCTAAACCGTCCCCGTCCCCTAACCCTAACCCTAGCCCGAACCCTAACCCTAACCCTTCCCCGAAGCCTGACCCTCAACCGTACCCTAATCCTAACCCGTACGCTAACACTAACCTGCGCCCTCACACGCACACTCCCCCTAAAGCGTTGTCGGACCCTCACCTGGACCCTAAACCGTCCCCGTCCCCTAACCCTAACCCTAGCCCGAACCCTAACCCTAACCCTTCCCCGAAGCCTGACCCTCACCCGTCTCCTAATTCTAAGCCGTACGCTAACACTAACCTGCGCCCTCACACGCACGCTCCCGCTAAAGCGTTGTCGGACCCTCACCTGGACCCTAAACCGTCCCCGTCCCCTAACCCTAACCCTAGCCCGAACCCTAACCCTAACCCTTCCCCGAAGCCTGACCCTCACCCGTCCCCTAATCCTAACCTGTAGGCTCACTCTAACCCGCGCCCTCACACGCACGCTCCCCCTAAAGCGTTGTCGGACCCTCACGTGGACCCTGAACCGTCCCCGTCCCCTAACACTAACCCTAGCCCGAACCCTAACCCTAACCCTTCCCCGAAGCCTGACACTCACTCGTCCCCTAATCCTAACCCGTACGCTAACACTAACCTGCGCCCTCACACGCACGCTCCCGCTAAAGCGTTGTCGGACCCTCACCTGGACCCTAAACCGTCCCCGTCCCCTAACCCTAACCCTAGCCCGAACCCTAACCCTAACCCTTCCCCGAAGCCTGACCCTCACCCGTCCCCTAATCCTAACCCGTAGGCTCACACTAACCCGCGCCCTCACACGCACGCTCCCCCTAAAGCGTTTTCGGACCCTCACCTGGACCCTAAACCGTCCCCGTCCCCTAACCCTAACCCTAGCCCGAACCCTAACCCTAAACCTTCCCCGAAGCCTGACTCTCACCCGTCCCCTAATCCTAACACGTACACTCACACTAACCCGCGCCCTCACACGCACGCTCCCCTAAACCGTTGTCGGACCCTCACCTGGACCCTAAACCGTCCCCGTCCCCTAACCCTAACCCTAGCCCAAACCCTAACCCTAACCCTTCCCCAAAACCTGACCCTCACCCGTCCCCTAATCCTAACACGTACGCTCACACTAACCCGCGCCCTCACACGCACGCTGCCCCTAAAGCTTGTCGGACCCTCACCTGGACCCTAAACCATCCCCGTCCCCTAACCCTAACCCTAGCCCGAACCCTAACCCTAACCCTTCCCCGAAGCCTGACCCTCACCCGTCCCCTAATCCTAACCCGTAGGCTCACACTAACCCGCGCCCTCACACGCACGCTCCCCCTAAAGCGTTGTCGGACCCTCACCTGGACCCTGAACCGTCCCCATCCCCTAACCCTAACCCTAGCCCGAACCCTAACCCTAACCCTTCCCCGAAGCCTGACCCTCACCCGTCCCCTAATCCTAACCCGTACGCTAACACTAACCCGCGCCTTCACACGCATGCTCCCCCTAAAGCTTTGTCGGACCCTCACCTGCACCCTAAACCGTCCCCGTCCCCTAACCCTAACCCTAGGCCGAACCCTAACCCTAACCCTTCCCCGAAGCCTGACCCTCACCCGTCCCCTAATCCTAACCCGTACGCTCACACTAACCCACGCCCTCACACGCACGCTCCCCCTAAAGCATTGTCGGACCCTCACCTGGACCCTAAACCGTCCCCGTCCCCTAACCCTAACCCTAGCCCGAACCCTAACCCTAACCCTTCCCCGATACCTGACCCTCACCCGTCCCCTAATCCTAACACATACGCTCACACTAACCCGCGCCCTCACACGCACGCTCCCCCTAAAGCGTTGTCGGACCCTCACCTGGACCCTAAACCGTCCCTGTCCCCTAACCCTAACCCTAGCCCGAACCCTAACCCTAACCCTTCCCCGAAGCCTGACCCTCACCCGTCCCCTAATCCTAACCCGTAGGCTCACACTAACCCGCACCCTCACACGCACGCTCCCCCTAAAGCGTTGTCGGACCCTCACCTGGACCCTAAACCGTCCCCGTCCCCTAACCCTAACCCTAGCCCGAACCCTAACCCTAACCCTTCCCCGAAGCCTGACACTCACCCGTCCCCTAATCCTAACCCGTACGCTAACACTAACCTGCGCCCTCACACGCACGCTCCCCCTAAAGCGTTGTCGGACCCTCACCTGGACCCTAAACCGTCCCCGTCCCCTAACCCTAACCCTAGCCCGAACCCTAACCCTAACCCTTCCCCGAAGCCTGACCCTCACCCGTCCCCTAATCCTAACCCGTACGCTAACACTAACCCGCGCCCTCACACGCACGCTCCCCGTAAAGCGTTGTCGGACCCTCACCTGGACCCTAAACCGTCCCCGTCCCCTAACCCTAACCCTAGCCCGAACCCTAACCCTAACCCTTCCCCGAAGCCTGACCCTCACCCGTCCCCTATTCCTAACCCGTACGCTAAAACTAACCCGCGCCCTCACACGCACCCTCCCCCTAAAGCGTTGTCGGACCCTCACCTGCACCCTAAACCGTCCCCGTCCCCTAACCCTAACCCTAGCCCGAACCCTAACCCTAACCCTTCCCCGAAGCCTGACCCTCACCCGTCCCCTATTCCTAACCCGTACGCTAACACTAACCCGCGCCCTCACACGCACGCTCCCCCTAAAGCGTTGTCGGACCCTCACCTGGACCCTGAACCGTCCCCGTCCCCTAACCTTAACCCTAGCCCGAACCCTAACCCTAACACTTCCCCGAAGCCTGACCCTCACCCGTCCCCTAATCCTAACCCGTACGGTAACACTAACCTGCGCCCTCACACGCACTCTCCCGCTAAAGCGTTGTCGGACCCTCACCTGGACCCTAAACCGTCCCTGTCCCCTAACCCTAACCCTAGCCCGAACCCTAACCCTAACCCTTCCCCGAAGCCTGACCCTCACCCGTCCCCTAATCCTAACCCGTAGGCTCACACTAACCCGCGCCCTCAACGCACGCTCCCCCTAAAGAGTTTTCGGACCCTCACCTGGACCCTAAACCGTCCCCGTCCCCTAACCCTAACCCTAGCCCAAACCCTAACCCTAAACCTTCCCCGAAGCCTGACTCTCACCCGTCTCCTACTCCTAACACGTACACGCACACTAACCCTCGCCCTCACACGCACGCTCCCTCTAAAGCGTTGTCGGACCCTCACCTGGACCCTAAACCGTCCCCGTCCCCTAACCCTAACCCTAGCCCAAACCCTAACCCTAACCCTTCCCCGAAACCTGACCCTCACCAGTCCCCTAATCCTAACACGTACGCTCACACTAACCCGCACCCTCACACGCACGCTGCCCCTAAATCTTGTCGGACCCTCACCTGGACCCTAAACCATCCCCGTCCCCTAACCCTAACCCTAGCCCGAACCCTAACCCTAACTCTTCCCCGAAGCCTGACCCTCACCCGTCCCCTAATCCTAACCCGTATGCTCACACTAACCCGCGCCCTCACACGCACGCTCCCCCTAAAGCGTTGTCGGACCCTCACCTGGACCCTGAACCGTCCCCATCCCCTAACCCTAACCCTAGCCCGAACTCTAACCCTAACCCTTCCCCGAAGCCTGACCCTCACCCGTCCCCTAATCCTAACCCGTAGGCTCACACTAACCCGCGCCCTCACACGCACGCTCCCCCTAAAGCGTTGTCGGACCCTCACCTAGACCCTAAACCGTCCCCGTCCCCTAACCCTAACCCTAGCCCGAACCCTAACCCTAACTCTTCCCCGAAGCCTGACCCTCACCCGTCCCCTAATCCTAACCCGTACGCTAACACTAACCTGCGCCCTCACATGCACGCTCCCGCTAAAGCGTTGTCGGACCCTCACCTGCACCCTAAACCGTCCCCGTCCCCTAACCCTAACCCTAGCCCGAACCCTAACCCTAACCCTTCCCCGAAGCCTGACCCTCACCCGTCCCCTAATCCTAACCCGTACGCTCACACTTACCCGCGCCCTCACACGCACGCTCCCCCTAAAGCATTGTCGGACCCTCACCTGGACCCT
Source organism: Lagenorhynchus albirostris (assembly GCF_949774975.1). Lineage (NCBI taxonomy): Eukaryota > Metazoa > Chordata > Mammalia > Artiodactyla > Delphinidae > Lagenorhynchus > Lagenorhynchus albirostris. The sequence goes on along the minus strand of NW_026783315.1, from coordinate 80,879 downwards.
AAACCGTCCCCGTCCCCTAACCCTAACCCTAGCCCGAACCCTAACCCTAACCCTTCCCCGAAACCTGACCCTAACCCGTCCCCTAATCCTAACACATACGCTCACACTAACCCGCGCCCTCACACGCACGCTGCCCCTAAAGCGTTGTCGGACCCTCACCTGGACCCTAAACCGTCCCCGTCCCCTAACCCTAAACCTAGCCCGAACCCTAACCCTAACCCTTCCCCGAAGCCTGACCCTCACCCGTCCCCTAATCCTAACACGTAGGCTCACACTAACCCGCGCCCTCACACGCACGCTCCCCCTAAAGCGTTGTCGGACCCTCACCTGGACCCTAAACCGTCCCCTTCCCCTAACCCTAACCCTAGCCCGAACCCTAACCCTAACCCTTCCCCGAAGTCTGACACTCACCCGTCCCCTAATCCTAACCCGTACGCTAACACTAACCCGCGCCCTCACACGCACGCTCCCCGTAAAGCGTTGTCGGACCCTCACCTGGACCCTAAACCGTCCCCGTCCCCTAACCCTAACCCTAGCCCGAACCCTAACCCTAACCCTTCCCCGAAGCCTGACCCTCACCTGTCCCCTAATCCTAACCCGTACGCTAACACTAACCCGCGCCCTCACACGCACCCTCCCCCTAAAGCGTTGTCGGACCCTCACCTGGACCCTAAACCGTCCCCGTCCCCTAACCCTAACCCTAGCCCGAACCCTAACCCTAACCCTTCCCCGAAGCCTGACCCTCACCCGTCCCCTATTCCTAACCCGTACGCTAACACTAACCCGCGCCCTCACACGCACGCTCCCCCTAAAGCGTTGTCGGACCATCACCGGACCCTAAACCGTCCCCGTCCCCTAACCCTAACCCTAGCCCGAACCCTAACCCTAACCCTTCCCCGAAGCCTGACCCTCACCCGTCCCCTAATCCTAAACCGTACGCTAACACTAACCCGCGCCCTCACACGCACGCTCCCCCTAAAGCGTTGTCGGACCCTCACCTGGACCCTAAACCGTCCCCATCCCCTAACCCTAATCCTAGCCCGAACCCTAACCCTAACCCTTCCCCGAAGCCTGACCCTCACCCGTCCCATAATCCTAACCCGTAGGCTCACACTAACCCGCGCCCTCACACGCACGCTCCCCCTAAAGCGTTGTCGCACCCTCACCTGGACCCTAAACCGTCCCTGTCCCCTAACCCTAACCCTAGCCCGAACCCTAACCCTAACCCTTCCCCGAAGTCTGACCCTCACCCGTCCCCTAATCCTAACCCGTACGCTAACACTAACCTGCGCCCTCACACGCACGCTCCCGCTAAAGCGTTGTCGGACCCTCACCTGGACCCTAAACCGTCCCCGTCCCCTAACCCTAACCCTAGCCCGAACCCTAACCCTAACCCTTCCCCGAAGCCACACCCTCACCCGTCCCCTAATCCTAACCCGTAGGCTCACACTAACCCGCGCCCTCACACGCACGCTCCCCCTAAAGCGTTTTCGGACCCTCACCTGGACCCTAAACCGTCCCAGTCCCCTAACCCTAACCCTAGCCCGAACCCTAACCCTAAACCTTCCCCGAAGCCTGACTCTCACCCGTCCCCTAATCCTAACACGTACACTCAAACTAACCCGCGCCCTCACACGCACGCTCCCCCTAAAGCGTTGTCGGACCCTCACCTGGACCCCGAACCGTCCCCGTCCCCTAACCCTAACCCTAGCCCGAACCCTAACCCTAACCCTTCCCCGAAGCCTGACCCTCACCCGTCCCCTAATCCTAACCCGTACGCTAACACTAAACCGCGCCCTCACACGCACGCTCCCCTTAAAGCGTTGTCGGACCCTCACCTGGACCCTAAACTGTCCCCGTCCCCTAACCCTAAACCTAGCCCGAACCCTAACCCTAACCCTTCCCCGAAGCCTGACCCTCACCCGTCCCCTAATCCTAACCCGTAGGCTCACACTAACCCGCGCCTTCACACGGACGCTGCCCCTAAAGCGTTGTCGGACCCTCACCTGGACCCTAAACCGTCCCCGTCCCCTAACCCTAACCCTAGCCCGAACCCTAACCCTAACCGTTCCCCGAAGCCTGACCCTCACCCGTCCCCTAATCCTAACCCGTACGCTAACACTAACCTGCGCCCTCACACGCACGCTCCCGCTAAAGCGTTGTCGGACCCTCACCTGGACCCTAAACCGTCCCCGTCCCCTAACCCTAAACCTAGCCCGAACCCTAACCCTAACCCTTCCCCGAAGCCTGACCCTCACCCGTCCCCTAATCCTAACCCGTAGGCTCACGCTAAACCGCGCCCTCACACGCACCCTCCCCCTAAAGCGTTGTCGGACCCTCACTTGGACCCTAAACCGTCCCCGTCCCCTAAACCTAACCCTAGCCCGAACCCTAACCCTAACCCTTCCCCGAAGCCTGACCCTCACCCGTCCCCTATTCCTAACCCGTAGGCTCACACTAACCCGCGCCCTCACACGCACGCTCCCCCTAAAGCGTTGTCGGACCCTCACCTGGACCCTAAACCGTCCCCGTCCCCTAACCCTAACCCTAGCCCGAACCCTAACCCTAACCCTTCCCCGAAGCCCGACCCTCACCCGTCCCCTAATCCTAACACGTAGGCTCACACTAACCCGCGCCCTCACACGCATGCTCCCCCTAAAGCGTTGTCGGACCCTCACCTGGACCCTAAACCGTCCCCGTCCCCTAACCCTAACCCTAGCCCGAACCCTAACCCTAACCCTTCCCCGAAGCCTGACCCTCACCCGTCCCCTAATCCTAACCCGTACGCTAACACTAACCCGCGCCCTCACACGCACGCTCCCCCTAAAGCGTTGTCGGACCCTCACCTGGACCCTAAACCGTCCCCGTCCCCTAACCCGAACCCTAGCCCGAACCATAACCCTAACCCTTCCCCAAAACCTGACCCTCACTCGTCCCCTAATCCTAAACCGTAGGCTCACACTAACCCGCGCCCTCACATGCACGCTCCCCCTAAAGCGTTGTCGGACCCTCACCTGGACCCTAAACCGTCCCCATCCCCTAACCCTAACCTTAGCCCGAACCCTAACCCTAACCCTTCCCCGAAGCCTGACCCTCACCCGTCCCCTAATCCTAACCCGTAGGCTCACACTAACCCGCGCCCTCACAAGCACGCTCCCCTTAAAGCGTTGTCGGACCCTCACCTGGACCCTAAACTGTCCCCGTCCCAGTCCCCTATCCCTAGCCCGAACCCTAACCCTAAACCTTCCCCGAAGCCTGACTCTCACCCGTCCCCTAATCCTAACCCGTAGGCTCACACTAACCCGCGCCCTCACACGCACGCTCCCCCTAAAGCGTTGTCGGACCCTCACCTGGACCCTAAACCATCCCCGTCCCCTAACCCTGACCCTAGCCCGAACCCTAACCCTAACCCTTCCCCGAAGCCTGACCCTCACCCGTCCCCTAATCCTAACCCGTATGCTAACACTAACCCGCGCCCTCACATGCACGCTCCCCCTAAAGCGTTGTCGGACCCTCACCTAGACCCTAAACCGTCCCCGTCCCCTAACCCTAACCCTAGCCCGAACCCTAACCCTAACCCTTCCCCGAAGCCTGACCCTCACCCGTCCCCTAATCCTAACCCGTACGCTAACACTAACCCGCGCCCTCACACGCACGCTCCCCCTAAAGCGTTGTCGGACCCTCACCTGGACCCTAAATCGTCCCCGTCCCCTAACCCTAACCCTAGCCCGAACCCTAACCCTAACACTTCCCCGAAGCCTGACCCTCACCCGTCCCCTAATCCTAACCCGTACGCTAACACTAACCCGCGCCCTCACACGCACGCTCCCCCTAAAGCGTAGTCGGACCCTCACCTTGACCCTAAACTGTCCCCGTTCCCTAACCCTAACCCTAGCCCGAACCCTAACCCTAACACTTCCCCGAAGCCTGAACCTCACCCGTCCCCTAATCCTAACACGTACGCTCACACTAACCCGCGCCCTCACAGGCACGCTCCCCCTAAAGCGTTGTCGGACCCTCACCTGGACCCTAAACCGTCCCCGTCCCCTAACCCTAACCCTAGCCCGAACCCTAACCCTAACACTTCCCCGAAGCCTGACCCTCACCCGTCCCCTAATCCTAACCCGTACACTAACGCTAACCCGCGCCCTAACATGCACGCTCCCGCTAAAGCGTTGTCGGACCCTCACCTGGACCCTAAAACGTCCCCGTCCCCTAACCCTAACCCTAGCCCGAACCCTAACCCTAACCCTTCCCTGAAGTCTGACCCTCACCCGTCCCGTAATCCTAACCCGTAGGCTCACACTAACCCGCGCCCTCACACGCACGCTCCCCGTAAAGCGTTGTCGGACCCTCACCTGGACCCTGAACTGTCCCCGTCCCCTAACCCTAACCCTAGCCCGAACCCTAACCCTAACCCTTCCCCGAAGCCTGACCCTCACCCGTCCCCTAATCCTAACCCATACGCTAACACTAACCCGCGCCCTCACACGCACGCTCCCCCTAAAGCGTTGTCGGACCCTCACCTGGACCCTAAACCGTCCCCGTCCCCTAACCCTAACCCTAGCCCGAACCCTAACCCTAACCCTTCCCCGAAGCCTGACTCTCACCCGTCCCCTAATCCTAACACGTACGCTCACACTAACCCGCGCCCTCACACGCACGCTCCCCCTAAAGCGTTGTCGGACCCTCACCTGGACCCTAAACCGTCCCCGTCCCCTAACCCTAACCCTAGCCCGAACCCTAACCCTAACCCTTCCCCGAAACCTGACCCTCACCCGTCCCCTAATCCTAACACGTACGCTCACACTAACACGCGCCCTCACACGCACGCTGCCCCTAAAGCGTTGTCGGACCCTCACCTGGACCCTAAACCGTCCCCGTCCCCTAAACCTAAACCTAGCCCGAACCCTAACCCTAACCCTTCCCCGAAGCCTGACCCTCACCCGTCCCCTAATCCTAAACCGTAGGCTCACAGTAACACGCGCCCTCACACGCACGCTCCCCCTACAGCGTTGTCGGACCCTCACCTGGACCCTAAACCGTCCCCGTCCCCTAACCCTAACCCTAGCCCGAACCCTAACCCTAACCCTTCCCCGAAGCCTGACCCTCACTCGTCCCCTAATCCTAACCCGTAGGCTCACACTAACCCACGCCCTCACACGCACGCTCCCCCTAAAGCGTTGTCGGACCCTCACCTGGACCCTAAACCGTCCCCGTCCCCTAACCCTAACCCTAGCCCGAACCCTAACCCTAACCCTTCCCCGAAGCCTGACCCTCACCCGTCCCCTAATCCTAACCCGTATGCTAACACTAACCCGCGCCCTCACACGCACGCTCCTCCTAAAGCGTTGTCGGACCCTCACCTAGACCCTAAACCGTCCCCGTCCCCTAACCCTAACCCTAGCCCGAACCCTAACCCTAACCCTTCCCCGAAGCCTGACACTCACCCGTCCCCTAATCCTAACCCGTACGCTCACACTAACCCGCGCCCTCACACGCACGCTCCCCCTAAAGCGTTGTCGGACCCTCACCTGGACCCTAAACCGTCCCCGTCCCCTAACCCTAACCCTAGCCCGAACCCTAACCCTAACCCTTCCCCGAAGCCTGACCCTCACCCGTCCCCTAATCCTAACCCGTAGGCTCACACTAACCCGCGCCCTCACACGCACGCTCCCCCTAAAGCGTTGTCGGACCCTCACCTGGACCCTAAACCGTCCCCGTCCCCTAACCCTAACCCTAGCCCGAACCCTAACCCTAACACTTCCCCGAAGCCTGACCCTCACCCGTCCCCTAATCCTAACCCGTACGCTAACGCTAACCCGCGCCCTCACACGCACGCTCCCGCTAAAGCGTTGTCGGACCCTCACCTGGACCCTAAACCGTCCCCGTCCCCGTCCCCTAACCCTAACCCTAGCCCGAACCCTAACCCTAACCCTTCCCCGAAGCCTGACTCTCACCCGTCCCCTAATCCTAACCCGTACGCTCACACTAACCCGCGCCCTCACACGCACGCTCCCCCTAAAGCTTTGTAGGACCCTCACCTGGACCCTAAACCGTCCCCGTCCCCTAACATTAACCCTAGCCCGAACCCTAACCCTAACACTTCCCCGAAACCTGACCCTCACCCGTCCCCTAATCCTAACCCGTACGCTCACACTAACCCGCGCCCTCACACGCACGCTGCCCCTAAAGCGTTGTCGGACCCTCACATGGGCCCTAAACCGTCCCCGTCCCCTAACCCTAACCCTAGCCCGAACCCTAACCGTAACACTTCCCCGAAGCCTGACCCTCACCCGTCCCCTAATCCTAACCCGTACGCTAACGCTAACCCGCGCCCTAACATGCACGCTCCCGCTAAAGCGTTGTCGGACCCTCACCTGGACCCTAAACCGTCCCCGTCCCCTAACCCTAACCCTAGCCCGAACCCTAACCCTAACCCTTCCCCGAAGCCTGACCCTCACCCGTCCCCTAATCCTAACCCGTAGGCTCACACTAACCCGCGCCCTCACACGCACGCTCCCCCTAAAGCGTTGTCGGACCCTCACCTGGACCCTGAACCGTCCCCGTCCCCTAACCCTAACCCTAGCCCGAACCCTAACCCTAACACTTCCCCGAAGCCTGACCCTCACCCGTCCCCTAATCCTAACCCGTACGCTAACACTAACCGGCGCCCTCACACGCACGCTCCCCCTAAAGCGTTGTCGGACCCTCACCTGGACCCTAAACCGTCCCCGTCCCCTAACCCTAACCCTAGCCCGAACCCTAACCCTAACCCTTCCCCGAAGCCTGACTCTCACCCATCCCCTAATCCTAACACGTACGCTCACACTAACCCGCGCCCTCACACGCACGCTCCCCCTAAAGCGTTGTCGGACCCTCACCTGGACCCTAAACCGTCCCCGTCCCCTAACCCTAACCCTAGCCCGAACCCTAACCCTAACCCTTCCCCGAAACCTGACCCTCACCCGTCCCCTAATCCTAACCCGTACGCTAACACTAACCCGCGCCCTCACACGCACGCTGCCCCTAAAGCGTTGACGGACCCTCACCTGGACCCCAAAACGTCCCCGTCCCCTAAACCTAAACCTAGCCCGAACCCTAACCCTAACCCTTCCCCGAAGCCTGACCCTCACCCGTCCCCTAATCCTAAACCGTAGGCTCACAGTAACACGCGCCCTCACACGCACGCTCCCCCTACAGCGTTGTCGGACCCTCACCTGGACCCTAAACCGTCCCCGTCCCCTAACCCTAACCCTAGCCCGAACCCTAACCCTAACACTTCCCCGAAGCCTGACCCTCACCCGTCCCCTAATCCTAAACCGTACGCTAACACTAACCCGCGCCCTCACACGCACGCTCCCCCTAAAGCGTTGTCGGACCCTCACCTGGACCCTAAACCGTCCCCGTCCCCTAACCCTAACCCTAACCCGAACACAAACCCTAACCCTTCCCCGAAGCCTGTTCCTCACCCGTCCCCTAATCCTAACCCGTACGCTCACACTAACCTGCGCCCTCACACGCACGCTCCCCCTAAAGCGTTGTCGGACCCTCACCTGGACCCTAAACCGTCCCCGTCCCCTAACCCGAACCCTAGCCCGAACCCTAACCCTAACCCTTCCCCGAAGCCTGACCCTCACCCGTCCCCTAATCCTAACACGTACGCTAACACTAACCCGCGCCCTCACATGCACGCTCCCCCTAAAGCGTTGTCGGACCCTCACCTGGACCCTAAACCGTCCCCATCCCCTAACCCTAACCCTAGCCCGAACCCTAACCCTAACCCCTCCCCGAAACCTGACCCTCACCCGTCCCCTAATCCTAACCCGTACGCTCACACTAACCCGCGCCCTCACACGCACGCTGCCCCTAAAGCGTTGTCGGACCCTCACCTGGACCCTAAACAGTCCCCGTCCCCTAACCCTAACTCTAGCCCGAACCCTAACCCTAAACCTTCCCCGAAGCCTGACCCTCACCCGTCCCCTAATCCTAACCCGTAGGCTCACACTAACCCGCGCCCTCACACGCACGCTCCCCCTAAAGCGTTGTCGGACCCTCACCTGGACCCTAAACCGTCCCCGTCCCCTAACCCTAACCCTAGCCCGAACCCTAACCCTAACCCTTCCCCGAAGCCTGACCCTCACCCGTCCCCTAATCCTAACCCGTATGCTAACACTAACCCGCGCCCTCACACGCACGCTCCTCCTAAAGCGTTGTCGGACCCTCACCTAGACCCTAAACCGTCCCCGTCCCCTAACCCTAACCCTAGCCCGAACCCTAACCCTAACACTTCCCCGAAGCCTGACCCTCACCCGTCCCCTAATCCTAACCCGTACGCTAACACTAACCCGCGCCCTCACACGCACGCTCCCCCTAAAGCGTAGTCGGATCCTCACCTGGACCCTAAACCGTCCCCGTTCCCTAACCCTAACCCTAGCCCGAACTCTAACCCTAACCTTCCCCGAAGCCTGACCCTCACCCGTCCCCTAATCCTAACCCGTACGCTCACACAAACCCGCGCCCTCACAAGCACGCTCCCCCTAAAGCGTTGTCGGACCCTCACCTGGACCCTAAACCGTCCCCGTCCCCTAACCCGAACCCTAGCCCGAACCCTAACCCTAACCCTTCCCCGAAGCCTGACCCTCACCCGTCCCCTAATCCTAACCCATACGCTAACACTAACCCGCGCCCTCACACGCACGCTCCCCCTAAAGCATAGTCGGACCCTCACCTTGACCCTAAACCGTCCCCGTTCCCTAACCCTAACCCTAGCCCGAACCCTAACCCTAACACTTCCCCGAAGCATGACCCTCACCCGTCCCCTAATCCTAACCCGTAGGCTCACACTAACCCGCGCCCTCACACGCACGCTCCCCCTAAAGCGTTGTCGGACCCTCACCTGGACCCTAAACCGTCCCCGTCCCCTAACCCTAACCCTAGCCCGAACCCTAACCGTAACACTTCCCCGAAGCCTGACCCTCACCCGTCCCCTAATCCTAACCCGTACGCTAACGCTAACCCGCGCCCTAACATGCACGCTCCCGCTAAAGCGTTGTCGGACCCTCACCTGGACCCTAAACCGTCCCCGTCCCCTAACCCTAACCCTAGCCCGAACCCTAACCCTAACCCTTCCCCGAAGCCTGACCCTCACCCGTCCCCTAATCCTAACCCGTAGGCTCACACTAACCCGCGCCCTCACACGCACGCTCCCCCTAAAGCGTTGTCGGACCCTCACCTGGACCCTGAACCGTCCCCGTCCCCTAACCCTAACCCTAGCCCGAACCCTAACCCTAACACTTCCCCGAAGCCTGACCCTCACCCGTCCCCTAATCCTAACCCGTACGCTAACACTAACCGGCGCCCTCACACGCACGCTCCCCCTAAAGCGTTGTCGGACCCTCACCTGGACCCTAAACCGTCCCCGTCCCCTAACCCTAACCCTAGCCCGAACCCTAACCCTAACCCTTCCCCGAAGCCTGACTCTCACCCATCCCCTAATCCTAACACGTACGCTCACACTAACCCGCGCCCTCACACGCACGCTCCCCCTAAAGCGTTGTCGGACCCTCACCTGGACCCTAAACCGTCCCCGTCCCCTAACCCTAACCCTAGCCCGAACCCTAACCCTAACCCTTCCCCGAAACCTGACCCTCACCCGTCCCCTAATCCTAACCCGTACGCTAACACTAACCCGCGCCCTCACACGCACGCTGCCCCTAAAGCGTTGACGGACCCTCACCTGGACCCCAAAACGTCCCCATACCCTAAACCTAAACCTAGCCCGAACCCTAACCCTAACCCTTCCCCGAAGCCTGACCCTCACCCGTCCCCTAATCCTAAACCGTAGGCTCACAGTAACACGCGCCCTCACACGCACGCTCCCCCTACAGCGTTGTCGGACCCTCACCTGGACCCTAAACCGTCCCCGTCCCCTAACCCTAACCCTAGCCCGAACCCTAACCCTAACCCTTCCCCGAAGCCTGACCCTCACTCGTCCCCTAATCCTAACCCGTAGGCTCACACTAACCCACGCCCTCACACGCACGCTCCCCCTAAAGTGTTGTCGGACCCTCACCTGGACCCTAAACCGTCCCCGTCCCCTAACCCTAACCCTAGCCCGAACCCTAACCCTAACCCTTCCCCGAAGCCTGACCCTCACCCGTCCCCTAATCCTAACCCGTATGCTAACACTAACCCGCGCCCTCACACGCACGCTCCCCCTAAAGCGTTGTCGGACCCTCACCTAGACCCTAAACCGTTCCCGTCCCCTAACCCTAACCCTAGCCCGAACCCTAACCCTAACCCTTCCCCGAAGCCTGACCCTCACCCGTCCCCTAATCCTAAACCGTACGCTAACACTAACCCGCGCCCTCACACGCACGCTCCCCCTAAAGCGTTGTCGGACCCTCACCTGGACCCTAAACCGTCCCCGTCCCCTAACCCTAACCCTAGCCCGAACACTAACCCTAACCCTTCCCCGAAGCCTGTTCCTCACCCGTCCCCTAATCCTAACCCGTACGCTCACACTAACCTGCGCCCTCACACGCACGCTCCCCCTAAAGCGTTGTCGGACCCTCACCTGGACCCTAAACCGTCCCCGTCCCCTAACCCGAACCCTAGCCCGAACCCTAACCCTAACCCTTCCCCGAAGCCTGACCCTCACCCGTCCCCTAATCCTAACACGTACGCTAACACTAACCCGCGCCCTCACATGCACGCTCCCCCTAAAGCGTTGTCGGACCCTCACCTGGACCCTAAACCGTCCCCATCCCCTAACCCTAACCCTAGCCCGAACCCTAACCCTAACCCCTCCCCGAAACCTGACCCTCACCCGTCCCCTAATCCTAACCCGTACGCTCACACTAACCCGCGCCCTCACACGCACGCTGCCCCTAAAGCGTTGTCGGACCCTCACCTGGACCCTAAACAGTCCCCGTCCCCTAACCCTAACTCTAGCCCGAACCCTAACCCTAAACCTTCCCCGAAGCCTGACCCTCACCCGTCCCCTAATCCTAACCCGTAGGCTCACACTAACCCGCGCCCTCACACGCACGCTCCCCCTAAAGCGTTGTCGGACCCTCACCTGGACCCTAAACCGTCCCCGTCCCCTAACCCTAACCCTAGCCCGAACCCTAACCCTAACCCTTCCCCGAAGCCTGACCCTCACCCGTCCCCTAATCCTAACCCGTATGCTAACACTAACCCGCGCCCTCACACGCACGCTCCTCCTAAAGCGTTGTCGGACCCTCACCTAGACCCTAAACCGTCCCCGTCCCCTAACCCTAACCCTAGCCCGAACCCTAACCCTAACACTTCCCCGAAGCCTGACCCTCACCCGTCCCCTAATCCTAACCCGTACGCTAACACTAACCCGCGCCCTCACACGCACGCTCCCCCTAAAGCGTAGTCGGATCCTCACCTGGACCCTAAACCGTCCCCGTTCCCTAACCCTAACCCTAGCCCGAACTCTAACCCTAACCTTCCCCGAAGCCTGACCCTCACCCGTCCCCTAATCCTAACCCGTACGCTAACACTAACCCGCGCCCTCACACGCACGCTGCCCCTAAAGCGTTGTCGGACCCTCACCTGGACCCTAAACCGTCCCCGTCCCCTAACCCTAACCCTAGCCCGAACCCTAACCCTAACCCTTCCCCGAAGCCTGACCCTCACCCGTCCCCTAATCCTAACCCGTAGGCTCACACTAACCCGCGCCCTCACATGCACGCTCCCCCTACAGCGTTGTCGGACCCTCACCTGGACCCTAAACCGTCCCCGTCCCCTAACCCTAACCCTAGCCCGAACCCTAACCCTAACCCTTCCCCGAAGCCTGACCCTCACTCGTCCCCTACTCCTAACCCGTAGGCTCACACTAACCCACGCCCTCACACGCACGCTCCCCCTAAAGCGTTGTCGGACCCTCACCTGGACCCTAAACCGTCCCCGTCCCCTAACCCTAACCCTAGCCCGAACCCTAACCCTAACCCTTCCCCGAAGCCTGACCCTCACCCGTCCCCTAATCCTAACCCGTACGCTCACACAAACCCGCGCCCTCACACGCACGCTACCCCTAAAGCGTTGTCGGACCCTCACCTGGACCCTAAACCGTCCCCATCCCCTAACCCTAACCCTAGCCCGAACCCTAACCCTAACCCTTCCCCGAAGCCTGACCCTCACCTGTCCCCTAATCCTAACCCGTACGCTCACACTAAGCAGCGCCCTCACACGCACGCTCCCCCTAAAGCATTGTCGAACCCTCACCTGGACCCTAAACCGCCCCCGTCCCCTAACCCTAACCCTAGCCCGAACACTAACCCTAACCCTTCCCCGAAACCTGACCCTCACCCGTCCCCTAATCCTAACACGTACGCTCACACTAACCCGCGCCCTCACACGCACGCTGCCCCTAAAGCGTTGTCGGACCCTCACCTGGACCCTAAACCGTCCCCGTCCCCTAACCCTAACCCTAGCCCGAACACTAACCCTAACCCTTCCCCGAAGCCTGACCCTCACCCGTCCCCTAATCCTAACCCGTAGGCTCACACTAACCCGCGCCCTCACATGCACGCTCCCCCTAAAGCGTTGTCGGACCCTCACCTGGACCCTAAACCGTCCCCGTCCCCCAACCCTAACCCTAGCCCGAACCCTAACCCTAACCCTTCCCCGAAGCCTGACCCTCACCCGTCCCCTAATCCTAACCCGTACGCTAACACTAACCCGCGCCCTCACACGCACGCTCCCCCTAAAGCGTTGTCGGACCCTCACCTAGACCCTAAACCGACCCGTCCCCTAAACCTAACCCTAGCCCGAACCCTAACCCTAACCCTTCCCCGAAGCCTGACCCTCACCCGTCCCCTAATCCTAACCCGTACGCTAACACTAACCCGCGCCCTCACACGCACGCTCCCCCTAAAGCGTTGTCGGACCCTCACCTGGACCCTAAACCGTCCCCGTCCCCTAACACTAACCCTAGCCCGAACCCTAACCCTAACCCTTCCCCGAAGCCTGACCCTCACCCGTCCCCTAATCCTAACCCGTACGCTCACACTAACCCGCGCCCTCACATGCACGCTCCCCCTAAAGCGTTGTCGGACCCTCACCTGGACCCTAAACCGTCCCCGTCCCCTAACCCTAACCCTAGCCCGAACCCTAACCCTAACACTTCCCCGAAGCCTGACCCTCACCCGTCCCCTAATCCTAACCCGTACGCTAACGCTAACCCGCGCCCTCACACGCACGCTCCCGCTAAAGCGTTGTCGGACCCTCACCTGGACCCTAAACCGTCCCCGTCCCCTAACCCTAACCCTAGCCCGAACCCTAACCCTAACCCTTCCCCGAAGCCTGACCCTCACCCGTCCCCTAATCCTAACCCGTAGGCTCACACTAACCCGCGCCCTCACACGCACGCTCCCCCTAAAGCGTTGTCGGACCCTCACCTGGACCCTGAACCGTCCCCGTCCCCTAACCCTAACCCTAGCCCGAACCCTAACCCTAACACTTCCCCGAAGCCTGACCCTCACCCGTCCCCTAATCCTAACCCGTACGCTAACACTAACCCGCGCCCTCACACGCATGCTCCCCCTAAAGCGTTGTCGGACCCTCACCTGGACCCTAAACCGTCCCCGTCCCCTAACCCTAACCCTAGCCCGAACCCTAACCCTAACACTTCCCCGAAACCTGACTCTCACCCGTCCCCTAATCCTAACCCGTACGCTCACACTAACCCGCGCCCTCACACGCACGCTGCCCCTAAAGCGTTGTCGGACCCTCACCTGGGCCCTAAACCGTCCCCGTCCCCTAACCCTAACCCTAGCCCGAACCCTAACCCTAACTCTTCCCCGAAGCCTGACCCTCACCCGTCCCCTAATCCTACCCCGTAGGCTCACACTAACCCGCGCCCTCACACGCACGCTCCCCCTAAAGCGTTGTCGGACCCTCACCTGGACCCTAAACCGTCCCCGTCCCCTAACCCTAACCCTAGCCCGAACCCTAACCCTAACCCTTCCCCGAAGCCTGACCCTCACCCGTCCCCTAATCCTAACCCGTACGCTAACACTAACCCGCGCCCTCACACGCACGCTCCCCCTAAAGCGTTGTCGGACCCTCACCTGGACCCTAAACCGTCCCCGTCCCCTAACCCTAACCCTAGCCCGAACCCTAACCCTAACCCTTCCCCGAAGCCTGACCCTCACCCGTCCCCTAATCCTAACCCGTACGCTAACACTAACCCGCGCCCTCACACGCACGCTATCCCTAAAGCGTAGTCGGATCCTCACCTGGACCCTAAACCGTCCCCGTTCCCTAACCCTAACCCTAGCCCGAACCCTAACCCTAACACTTCCCCGAAGCATGACCCTCACCCGTCCCCTAATCCTAACCCGTAGGCTCACACTAACCCGCGCCCTCACACGCACGCTCCCCCTAAAGCGTTGTCGGACCCTCACCTGGACCCTAAACCGTCCCCGTCCCCTAACCCTAACCCTAGCCCGAACCCTAACCGTAACACTTCCCCGAAGCCTGACCCTCACCCGTCCCCTAATCCTAACCCGTACGCTAACGCTAACCCGCGCCCTAACATGCACGCTCCCGCTAAAGTGTTGTCGGACCCTCACCTGGACCCTAAACCGTCCCCGTCCCCTAACCCTAACCCTAGCCCGAACCCTAACCCTAACCCTTCCCCGAAGCCTGACCCTCACCCGTCCCCTAATCCTAACCCGTAGGCTCACACTAACCCGCGCCCTCACACGCACGCTCCCCCTAAAGCGTTGTCGGACCCTCACCTGGACCCTGAACCGTCCCCGTCCCCTAACCCTAACCCTAGCCCGAACCCTAACCCTAACACTTCCCCGAAGCCTGACCCTCACCCGTCCCCTAATCCTAACCCGTACGCTAACACTAACCGGCGCCCTCACACGCACGCTCCCCCTAAAGCGTTGTCGGACCCTCACCTGGACCCTAAACCGTCCCCGTCCCCTAACCCTAACCCTAGCCCGAACCCTAACCCTAACCCTTCCCCGAAGCCTGACTCTCACCCATCCCCTAATCCTAACACGTACGCTCACACTAACCCGCGCCCTCACACGCACGCTCCCCCTAAAGCGTTGTCGGACCCTCACCTGGACCCTAAACCGTCCCCGTCCCCTAACCCTAACCCTAGCCCGAACCCTAACCCTAACCCTTCCCCGAAACCTGACCCTCACCCGTCCCCTAATCCTAACCCGTACGCTAACACTAACCCGCGCCCTCACACGCACGCTGCCCCTAAAGCGTTGACGGACCCTCACCTGGACCCCAAAACGTCCCCATCCCCTAAACCTAAACCTAGCCCGAACCCTAACCCTAACCCTTCCCAGAAGCCTGACCCTCACCCGTCCCCTAATCCTAAACCGTAGGCTCACAGTAACACGCGCCCTCACACGCACGCTCCCCCTACAGCGTTGTCGGAGCCTCACCTGGACCCTAAACCGTCCCCGTCCCCTAACCCTAACCCTAGCCCGAACCCTAACCCTAACCCTTCCCCGAAGCCTGACCCTCACTCGTCCCCTAATCCTAACCAGTAGGCTCACACTAACCCACGCCCTCACACGCACGCTCCCCCTAAAGTGTTGTCGGACCCTCACCTGGACCCTAAACCGTCCCCGTCCCCTAACCCTAACCCTAGCCCGAACCCTAACCCTAACCCTTCCCCGAAGCCTGACCCTCACCCGTCCCCTAATCCTAACCCGTATGCTAACACTAACCCGCGCCCTCACACGCACGCTCCCCCTAAAGCATTGTCGGACCCTCACCTAGACCCTAAACCGTCCCCGTCCCCTAACCCTAACCCTAGCCCGAACCCTAACCCTAACCCTTCCCCGAAGCCTGACCCTCACCCGTCCCCTAATCCTAACCCGTAGGCTCACACTAACCCGCGCCCTCACACGCACGCTCCCCCTAAAGCGTTGTCGGGCCCTCAACTGGACCCTAAACCGTCCCCGTCCCCTAACCCTAACCCTAGCCCGAACCCTAACCCTAACACTTCCCCGAAGCCTGACCCTCACCCGTCCCCTAATCCTAAACCGTACGCTAACACTAACCCGCGCCCTCACACGCACGCTCCCCCTAAAGCGTTGTCGGACCCTCACCTGGACCCTAAACCGTCCCCGTCCCCTAACCCTAACCCTAGCCCGAACACTAACCCTAACCCTTCCCCGAAGCCTGTTCCTCACCCGTCCCCTAATCCTAACCCGTACGCTCACACTAACCTGCGCCCTCACACGCACGCTCCCCCTAAAGCGTTGTCGGACCCTCACCTGGACCCTAAACCGTCCCCGTCCCCTAACCCGAACCCTAGCCCGAACCCTAACCCTAACCCTTCCCCGAAGCCTGACCCTCACCCGTCCCCTAATCCTAACACGTACGCTAACACTAACCCGCGCCCTCACATGCACGCTCCCCCTAAAGCGTTGTCGGACCCTCACCTGGACCCTAAACCGTCCCCATCCCCTAACCCTAACCCTAGCCCGAACCCTAACCCTAACCCCTCCCCGAAACCTGACCCTCACCCGTCCCCTAATCCTAACCCGTACGCTCACACTAACCCGCGCCCTCACACGCACGCTGCCCCTAAAGCGTTGTCGGACCCTCACCTGGACCCTAAACAGTCCCCGTCCCCTAACCCTAACCCTAGCCCGAACCCTAACCCTAACCCTTCCCCGAAGCCTGACCCTCACCCGTCCCCTAATCCTAACCCGTATGCTAACACTAACCCGCGCCCTCACACGCACGCTCCTCCTAAAGCGTTGTCGGACCCTCACCTAGACCCTAAACCGTCCCCGTCCCCTAACCCTAACCCTAGCCCGAACCCTAACCCTAACACTTCCCCGAAGCCTGACCCTCACCCGTCCCCTAATCCTAACCCGTACGCTAACACTAACCCGCGCCCTCACACGCACGCTCCCCCTAAAGCGTAGTCGGATCCTCACCTGGACCCTAAACCGTCCCCGTTCCCTAACCCTAACCCTAGCCCGAACTCTAACCCTAACCTTCCCCGAAGCCTGACCCTCACCCGTCCCCTAATCCTAACCCGTAGGCTCACACTAACCCGCGCCCTCACACGCACGCTGCCCCTAAAGCGTTGTCGGACCCTCACCTGGGCCCTAAACCGTCCCCGTCCCCTAACCCTAACCCTAGCCCGAACCCTAACCCTAACCCTTCCCCGAAGCCTGACCCTCACCCGTCCCCTAATCCTAACCCGTAGGCTCACACTAACCCGCGCCCTCACATGCACGCTCCCCCTACAGCGTTGTCGGACCCTCACCTGGACCCTAAACCGTCCCCGTCCCCTAACCCTAACCCTAGCCCGAACCCTAACCCTAACCCTTCCCCGAAGCCTGACCCTCACTCGTCCCCTACTCCTAACCCGTAGTCTCACACTAACCCACGCCCTCACACGCACGCTCCCCCTAAAGCGTTGTCGGACCCTCACCTGGACCCTAAACCGTCCCCGTCCCCTAACCCTAACCCTAGCCCGAACCCTAACCCTAACCCTTCCCCGAAGCCTGACCCTCACCCGTCCCCTAATCCTAACCCGTACGCTAACACTAACCCGCGCCCTCACACGCACGCTCCCCCTAAAGCGTTGTCGGACCCTCACCTGGACCCTAAACCGTCCCCATCCCCTAACCCTAACCCTAGCCCGAACCCTAACCCTAACCCTTCCCCGAAGCCTGACCCTCACCTGTCCACTAATCCTAACCCGTACGCTCACACTAAGCAGCGCCCTCACACGCACGCTCCCCCTAAAGCATTGTCGAACCCTCACCTGGACCCTAAACCGTCCCCGTCCCCTAACCCTAACCCTAGCCCGAACCCTAACCCTAACCCTTCCCCGAAACCTGACCCTCACCCGTCCCCTAATCCTAACACGTACGCTCACACTAACCCGCGCCCTCACACGCACGCTGCCCCTAAAGCGTTGTCGGACCCTCACCTGGACCCTAAACCGTCCCCGTCCCCTAACCCTAACCCTAGCCCGAACACTAACCCTAACCCTTCCCCGAAGCCTGACCCTCACCCGTCCCCTAATCCTAACCCGTAGGCTCACACTAACCCGCGCCCTCACATGCACGCTCCCCCTAAAGCGTTGTCGGACCCTCACCTGGACCCTAAACCGTCCCCGTCCCCCAACCCTAACCCTAGCCCGAACCCTAACCCTAACCCTTCCCCGAAGCCTGACCCTCACCCGTCCCCTAATCCTAACCCGTACGCTAACACTAACCCGCGCCCTCACACGCACGCTCCCCCTAAAGCGTTGTCGGACCCTCACCTAGACCCTAAACCGACCCGTCCCCTAAACCTAACCCTAGCCCGAACGCTAACCCTAACCCTTCCCCGAAGCCTGACCCTCACCCGTCCCCTAATCCTAACCCGTACGCTAACACTAACCCGCGCCCTCACACGCACGCTCCCCCTAAAGCGTTGTCGGACCCTCACCTGGACCCTAAACCGTCCCCGTCCCCTAACACTAACCCTAGCCCGAACCCTAACCCTAACCCTTCCCCGAAGCCTGACCCTCACCCGTCCCCTAATCCTAACCCGTACGTTCACACTAACCCGCGCCCTCACATGCACGCTCCCCCTAAAGCGTTGTCGGACCCTTACCTGGACCCTAAACCGTCCCCGTCCCCTAACCCTAACCCTAGCCCGAACCCTAACCCTAACACTTCCCCGAAGCCTGAGCTTCACCCGTCCCCTAATCCTAACCCGTACGCTAACGCTAACCCGCGCCCTCACACGCACGCTCCCGCTAAAGCGTTGTCGGACCCTCACCTGGACCCTAAACCGTCCCCGTCCCCTAACCCTAACCCTAGCCCGAACCCTAACCCTAACCCTTCCCCGAAGCCTGACCCTCACCCGTCCCCTAATCCTAACCCGTAGGCTCACACTAACCCGCGCCCTCACACGCACGCTCCCCCTAAAGCGTTGTCGGACCCTCACCTGGACCCTGAACCGTCCCCGTCCCCTAACCCTAACCCTAGCCCGAACCCTAACCCTAACCCTTCCCCGAAGCCTGACCCTCACTCGTCCCCTAATCCTAACCCGTAGGCTCACACTAACCCACGCCCTCACACGAACGCTCCCCCTAAAGCGTTGTCGGACCCTCACCTGGACCCTAAACCGTCCCCGTCCCCTAACCCTAACCCTAGCCCGAACCCTAACCCTAACCCTTCCCCGAAGCCTGACCCTCACCCGTCCCCTAATCCTAACCCGTATGCTAACACTAACCCGCGCCCTCACACGCACGCTCCTCCTAAAGCGTTGTCGGACCCTCACCTAGACCCTAAACCGTCCCCGTCCCCTAACCCTAACCCTAGCCCGAACCCTAACCCTAACACTTCCCCGAAGCCTGACCCTCACCCGTCCCCTAATCCTAACCCGTACGCTAACACTAACCCGCGCCCTCACACGCACGCTCCCCCTAAAGCGTAGTCGGATCCTCACCTGGACCCTAAACCGTCCCCGTTCCCTAACCCTAACCCTAGCCCGAACTCTAACCCTAACCTTCCCCGAAGCCTGACCCTCACCCGTCCCCTAATCCTAACCCGTACGCTCACACAAACCCGCGCCCTCACAAGCACGCTCCCCCTAAAGCGTTGTCGGACCCTCACCTGGACCCTAAACCGTCCCCGTCCCCTAACCCGAACCCTAGCCCGAACCCTAACCCTAACCCTTCCCCGAAGCCTGACCCTCACCCGTCCCCTAATCCTAACCCATACGCTAACACTAACCCGCGCCCTCACACGCACGCTCCCCCTAAAGCATAGTCGGACCCTCACCTTGACCCTAAACCGTCCCCGTTCCCTAACCCTAACCCTAGCCCGAACCCTAACCCTAACACTTCCCCGAAGCATGACCCTCACCCGTCCCCTAATCCTAACCCGTAGGCTCACACTAACCCGCGCCCTCACACGCACGCTCCCCCTAAAGCGTTGTCGGACCCTCACCTGGACCCTAAACCGTCCCCGTCCCCTAACCCTAACCCTAGCCCGAACCCTAACCGTAACACTTCCCCGAAGCCTGACCCTCACCCGTCCCCTAATCCTAACCCGTACGCTAACGCTAACCCGCGCCCTAACATGCACGCTCCCGCTAAAGCGTTGTCGGACCCTCACCTGGACCCTAAACCGTCCCCGTCCCCTAACCCTAACCCTAGCCCGAACCCTAACCCTAACCCTTCCCCGAAGCCTGACCCTCACCCGTCCCCTAATCCTAACCCGTAGGCTCACACTAACCCGCGCCCTCACACGCACGCTCCCCCTAAAGCGTTGTCGGACCCTCACCTGGACCCTGAACCGTCCCCGTCCCCTAACCCTAACCCTAGCCCGAACCCTAACCCTAACACTTCCCCGAAGCCTGACCCTCACCCGTCCCCTAATCCTAACCCGTACGCTAACACTAACCGGCGCCCTCACACGCACGCTCCCCCTAAAGCGTTGTCGGACCCTCACCTGGACCCTAAACCGTCCCCGTCCCCTAACCCTAACCCTAGCCCGAACCCTAACCCTAACCCTTCCCCGAAGCCTGACTCTCACCCATCCCCTAATCCTAACACGTACGCTCACACTAACCCGCGCCCTCACACGCACGCTCCCCCTAAAGCGTTGTCGGACCCTCACCTGGACCCTAAACCGTCCCCGTCCCCTAACCCTAACCCTAGCCCGAACCCTAACCCTAACCCTTCCCCGAAACCTGACCCTCACCCGTCCCCTAATCCTAACCCGTACGCTAACACTAACCCGCGCCCTCACACGCACGCTGCCCCTAAAGCGTTGACGGACCCTCACCTGGACCCCAAAACGTCCCCATACCCTAAACCTAAACCTAGCCCGAACCCTAACCCTAACCCTTCCCCGAAGCCTGACCCTCACCCGTCCCCTAATCCTAAACCGTAGGCTCACAGTAACACGCGCCCTCACACGCACGCTCCCCCTACAGCGTTGTCGGACCCTCACCTGGACCCTAAACCGTCCCCGTCCCCTAACCCTAACCCTAGCCCGAACCCTAACCCTAACCCTTCCCCGAAGCCTGACCCTCACTCGTCCCCTAATCCTAACCCGTAGGCTCACACTAACCCACGCCCTCACACGCACGCTCCCCCTAAAGTGTTGTCGGACCCTCACCTGGACCCTAAACCGTCCCCGTCCCCTAACCCTAACCCTAGCCCGAACCCTAACCCTAACCCTTCCCCGAAGCCTGACCCTCACCCGTCCCCTAATCCTAACCCGTATGCTAACACTAACCCGCGCCCTCACACGCACGCTCCCCCTAAAGCGTTGTCGGACCCTCACCTAGACCCTAAACCGTTCCCGTCCCCTAACCCTAACCCTAGCCCGAACCCTAACCCTAACCCTTCCCCGAAGCCTGACCCTCACCCGTCCCCTAATCCTAAACCGTACGCTAACACTAACCCGCGCCCTCACACGCACGCTCCCCCTAAAGCGTTGTCGGACCCTCACCTGGACCCTAAACCGTCCCCGTCCCCTAACCCTAACCCTAGCCCGAACACTAACCCTAACCCTTCCCCGAAGCCTGTTCCTCACCCGTCCCCTAATCCTAACCCGTACGCTCACACTAACCTGCGCCCTCACACGCACGCTCCCCCTAAAGCGTTGTCGGACCCTCACCTGGACCCTAAACCGTCCCCGTCCCCTAACCCGAACCCTAGCCCGAACCCTAACCCTAACCCTTCCCCGAAGCCTGACCCTCACCCGTCCCCTAATCCTAACACGTACGCTAACACTAACCCGCGCCCTCACATGCACGCTCCCCCTAAAGCGTTGTCGGACCCTCACCTGGACCCTAAACCGTCCCCATCCCCTAACCCTAACCCTAGCCCGAACCCTAACCCTAACCCCTCCCCGAAACCTGACCCTCACCCGTCCCCTAATCCTAACCCGTACGCTCACACTAACCCGCGCCCTCACACGCACGCTGCCCCTAAAGCGTTGTCGGACCCTCACCTGGACCCTAAACAGTCCCCGTCCCCTAACCCTAACTCTAGCCCGAACCCTAACCCTAAACCTTCCCCGAAGCCTGACCCTCACCCGTCCCCTAATCCTAACCCGTAGGCTCACACTAACCCGCGCCCTCACACGCACGCTCCCCCTAAAGCGTTGTCGGACCCTCACCTGGACCCTAAACCGTCCCCGTCCCCTAACCCTAACCCTAGCCCGAACCCTAACCCTAACCCTTCCCCGAAGCCTGACCCTCACCCGTCCCCTAATCCTAACCCGTATGCTAACACTAACCCGCGCCCTCACACGCACGCTCCTCCTAAAGCGTTGTCGGACCCTCACCTAGACCCTAAACCGTCCCCGTCCCCTAACCCTAACCCTAGCCCGAACTCTAACCCTAACCTTCCCCGAAGCCTGACCCTCACCCGTCCCCTAATCCTAACCCGTACGCTAACACTAACCCGCGCCCTCACACGCACGCTCCTCCTAAAGCGTAGTCGGATCCTCACCTGGACCCTAAACCGTCCCCGTTCCCTAACCCTAACCCTAGCCCGAACTCTAACCCTAACCTTCCCCGAAGCCTGACCCTCACCCGTCCCCTAATCCTAACCCGTACGCTAACACTAACCCGCGCCCTCACACGCACGCTGCCCCTAAAGCGTTGTCGGACCCTCACCTGGACCCTAAACCGTCCCCGTCCCCTAACCCTAACCCTAGCCCGAACCCTAACCCTAACCCTTCCCCGAAGCCTGACCCTCACCCGTCCCCTAATCCTAACCCGTAGGCTCACACTAACCCGCGCCCTCACATGCACGCTCCCCCTACAGCGTTGTCGGACCCTCACCTGGACCCTAAACCGTCCCCGTCCCCTAACCCTAACCCTAGCCCGAACCCTAACCCTAACCCTTCCCCGAAGCCTGACCCTCACTCGTCCCCTACTCCTAACCCGTAGGCTCACACTAACCCACGCCCTCACACGCACGCTCCCCCTAAAGCGTTGTCGGACCCTCACCTGGACCCTAAACCGTCCCCGTCCCCTAACCCTAACCCTAGCCCGAACCCTAACCCTAACCCTTCCCCGAAGCCTGACCCTCACCCGTCCCCTAATCCTAACCCGTACGCTCACACAAACCCGCGCCCTCACACGCACGCTACCCCTAAAGCGTTGTCGGACCCTCACCTGGACCCTAAACCGTCCCCATCCCCTAACCCTAACCCTAGCCCGAACCCTAACCCTAACCCTTCCCCGAAGCCTGACCCTCACCTGTCCCCTAATCCTAACCCGTACGCTCACACTAAGCAGCGCCCTCACACGCACGCTCCCCCTAAAGCATTGTCGAACCCTCACCTGGACCCTAAACCGCCCCCGTCCCCTAACCCTAACCCTAGCCCGAACACTAACCCTAACCCTTCCCCGAAACCTGACCCTCACCCGTCCCCTAATCCTAACACGTACGCTCACACTAACCCGCGCCCTCACACGCACGCTGCCCCTAAAGCGTTGTAGGACCCTCACCTGGACCCTAAACCGTCCCCGTCCCCTAACCCTAACCCTAGCCCGAACACTAACCCTAACCCTTCCCCGAAGCCTGACCCTCACCCGTCCCCTAATCCTAACCCGTAGGCTCACACTAACCCGCGCCCTCACATGCACGCTCCCCCTAAAGCGTTGTCGGACCCTCACCTGGACCCTAAACCGTCCCCGTCCCCCAACCCTAACCCTAGCCCGAACCCTAACCCTAACCCTTCCCCGAAGCCTGACCCTCACCCGTCCCCTAATCCTAACCCGTACGCTAACACTAACCCGCGCCCTCACACGCACGCTCCCCCTAAAGCGTTGTCGGACCCTCACCTAGACCCTAAACCGACCCGTCCCCTAAACCTAACCCTAGCCCGAACCCTAACCCTAACCCTTCCCCGAAGCCTGACCCTCACCCGTCCCCTAATCCTAACCCGTACGCTAACACTAACCCGCGCCCTCACACGCACGCTCCCTCTAAAGCGTTGTCGGACCCTCACCTGGACCCTAAACCGTCCCCGTCCCCTAACACTAACCCTAGCCCGAACCCTAACCCTAACCCTTCCCCGAAGCCTGACCCTCACCCGTCCCCTAATCCTAACCCGTACGCTCACACTAACCCGCGCCCTCACATGCACGCTCCCCCTAAAGCGTTGTCGGACCCTTACCTGGACCCTAAACCGTCCCCGTCCCCTAACCCTAACCCTAGCCCGAACCCTAACCCTAACACTTCCCCGAAGCCTGACCCTCACCCGTCCCCTAATCCTAACCCGTACGCTAACGCTAACCCGCGCCCTCACACGCACGCTCCCGCTAAAGCGTTGTCGGACCCTCACCTGGACCCTAAACCGTCCCCGTCCCCTAACCCTAACCCTAGCCCGAACCCTAACCCTAACCCTTCCCCGAAGCCTGACCCTCACCCGTCCCCTAATCCTAACCCGTAGGCTCACACTAACCCGCGCCCTCACACGCACGCTCCCCCTAAAGCGTTGTCGGACCCTCACCTGGACCCTGAACCGTCCCCGTCCCCTAACCCTAACCCTAGCCCGAACCCTAACCCTAACACTTCCCCGAAGCCTGACCCTCACCCGTCCCCTAATCCTAACCCGTACGCTAACACTAACCCGCGCCCTCACACGCATGCTCCCCCTAAAGCGTTGTCGGACCCTCACCTGGACCCTAAACCGTCCCCGTCCCCTATCCCTAACCCTAGCCCGAACCCTAACCCTAACACTTCCCCGAAACCTGACCCTCACCCGTCCCCTAATCCTAACCCGTACGCTCACACTAACCCGCGCCCTCACACGCACGCTGCCCCTAAAGCGTTGTCGGACCCTCACCTGGGCCCTAAACCGTCCCCGTCCCCTAACCCTAACCCTAGCCCGAACCCTAACCCTAACTCTTCCCCGAAGCCTGACCCTCACCCGTCCCCTAATCCTACCCCGTAGGCTCACACTAACCCGCGCCCTCACACGCACGCTCCCCCTAAAGCGTTGTCGGACCCTCACCTGGACCCTAAACCGTCCCCGTCCCCTAACCCTAACCCTAGCCCGAACCCTAACCCTAACCCTTCCCCGAAGCCTGACCCTCACCCGTCCCCTAATCCTAACCCGTACGCTAACACTAACCCGCGCCCTCACACGCACGCTCCCCCTAAAGCGTTGTCGGACCCTCACCTGGACCCTAAACCGTCCCCGTCCCCTAACCCTAACCCTAGCCCGAACCCTAACCCTAACCCTTCCCCGAAGCCTGACCCTCACCCGTCCCCTAATCCTAACCCGTACGCTAACACTAACCCGCGCCCTCACACGCACGCTATCCCTAAAGCGTAGTCGGATCCTCACCTGGACCCTAAACCGTCCCCGTTCCCTAACCCTAACCCTAGCCCGAACCCTAACCCTAACACTTCCCCGAAGCATGACCCTCACCCGTCCCCTAATCCTAACCCGTAGGCTCACACTAACCCGCGCCCTCACACGCACGCTCCCCCTAAAGCGTTGTCGGACCCTCACCTGGACCCTAAACCGTCCCCGTCCCCTAACCCTAACCCTAGCCCGAACCCTAACCGTAACACTTCCCCGAAGCCTGACCCTCACCCGTCCCCTAATCCTAACCCGTACGCTAACGCTAACCCGCGCCCTAACATGCACGCTCCCGCTAAAGTGTTGTCGGACCCTCACCTGGACCCTAAACCGTCCCCGTCCCCTAACCCTAACCCTAGCCCGAACCCTAACCCTAACCCTTCCCCGAAGCCTGACCCTCACCCGTCCCCTAATCCTAACCCGTAGGCTCACACTAACCCGCGCCCTCACACGCACGCTCCCCCTAAAGCGTTGTCGGACCCTCACCTGGACCCTGAACCGTCCCCGTCCCCTAACCCTAACCCTAGCCCGAACCCTAACCCTAACACTTCCCCGAAGCCTGACCCTCACCCGTCCCCTAATCCTAACCCGTACGCTAACACTAACCGGCGCCCTCACACGCACGCTCCCCCTAAAGCGTTGTCGGACCCTCACCTGGACCCTAAACCGTCCCCGTCCCCTAACCCTAACCCTAGCCCGAACCCTAACCCTAACCCTTCCCCGAAGCCTGACTCTCACCCATCCCCTAATCCTAACACGTACGCTCACACTAACCCGCGCCCTCACACGCACGCTCCCCCTAAAGCGTTGTCGGACCCTCACCTGGACCCTAAACCGTCCCCGTCCCCTAACCCTAACCCTAGCCCGAACCCTAACCCTAACCCTTCCCCGAAACCTGACCCTCACCCGTCCCCTAATCCTAACCCGTACGCTAACACTAACCCGCGCCCTCACACGCACGCTGCCCCTAAAGCGTTGACGGACCCTCACCTGGACCCCAAAACGTCCCCATCCCCTAAACCTAAACCTAGCCCGAACCCTAACCCTAACCCTTCCCAGAAGCCTGACCCTCACCCGTCCCCTAATCCTAAACCGTAGGCTCACAGTAACACGCGCCCTCACACGCACGCTCCCCCTACAGCGTTGTCGGAGCCTCACCTGGACCCTAAACCGTCCCCGTCCCCTAACCCTAACCCTAGCCCGAACCCTAACCCTAACCCTTCCCCGAAGCCTGACCCTCACTCGTCCCCTAATCCTAACCAGTAGGCTCACACTAACCCACGCCCTCACACGCACGCTCCCCCTAAAGTGTTGTCGGACCCTCACCTGGACCCTAAACCGTCCCCGTCCCCTAACCCTAACCCTAGCCCGAACCCTAACCCTAACCCTTCCCCGAAGCCTGACCCTCACCCGTCCCCTAATCCTAACCCGTATGCTAACACTAACCCGCGCCCTCACACGCACGCTCCCCCTAAAGCATTGTCGGACCCTCACCTAGACCCTAAACCGTCCCCGTCCCCTAACCCTAACCCTAGCCCGAACCCTAACCCTAACCCTTCCCCGAAGCCTGACCCTCACCCGTCCCCTAATCCTAACCCGTAGGCTCACACTAACCCGCGCCCTCACACGCACGCTCCCCCTAAAGCGTTGTCGGGCCCTCAACTGGACCCTAAACCGTCCCCGTCCCCTAACCCTAACCCTAGCCCGAACCCTAACCCTAACACTTCCCCGAAGCCTGACCCTCACCCGTCCCCTAATCCTAAACCGTACGCTAACACTAACCCGCGCCCTCACACGCACGCTCCCCCTAAAGCGTTGTCGGACCCTCACCTGGACCCTAAACCGTCCCCGTCCCCTAACCCTAACCCTAGCCCGAACACTAACCCTAACCCTTCCCCGAAGCCTGTTCCTCACCCGTCCCCTAATCCTAACCCGTACGCTCACACTAACCTGCGCCCTCACACGCACGCTCCCCCTAAAGCGTTGTCGGACCCTCACCTGGACCCTAAACCGTCCCCGTCCCCTAACCCGAACCCTAGCCCGAACCCTAACCCTAACCCTTCCCCGAAGCCTGACCCTCACCCGTCCCCTAATCCTAACACGTACGCTAACACTAACCCGCGCCCTCACATGCACGCTCCCCCTAAAGCGTTGTCGGACCCTCACCTGGACCCTAAACCGTCCCCATCCCCTAACCCTAACCCTAGCCCGAACCCTAACCCTAACCCCTCCCCGAAACCTGACCCTCACCCGTCCCCTAATCCTAACCCGTACGCTCACACTAACCCGCGCCCTCACACGCACGCTGCCCCTAAAGCGTTGTCGGACCCTCACCTGGACCCTAAACAGTCCCCGTCCCCTAACCCTAACCCTAGCCCGAACCCTAACCCTAACCCTTCCCCGAAGCCTGACCCTCACCCGTCCCCTAATCCTAACCCGTATGCTAACACTAACCCGCGCCCTCACACGCACGCTCCTCCTAAAGCGTTGTCGGACCCTCACCTAGACCCTAAACCGTCCCCGTCCCCTAACCCTAACCCTAGCCCGAACCCTAACCCTAACACTTCCCCGAAGCCTGACCCTCACCCGTCCCCTAATCCTAACCCGTACGCTAACACTAACCCGCGCCCTCACACGCACGCTCCCCCTAAAGCGTAGTCGGATCCTCACCTGGACCCTAAACCGTCCCCGTTCCCTAACCCTAACCCTAGCCCGAACTCTAACCCTAACCTTCCCCGAAGCCTGACCCTCACCCGTCCCCTAATCCTAACCCGTAGGCTCACACTAACCCGCGCCCTCACACGCACGCTGCCCCTAAAGCGTTGTCGGACCCTCACCTGGGCCCTAAACCGTCCCCGTCCCCTAACCCTAACCCTAGCCCGAACCCTAACCCTAACCCTTCCCCGAAGCCTGACCCTCACCCGTCCCCTAATCCTAACCCGTAGGCTCACACTAACCCGCGCCCTCACATGCACGCTCCCCCTACAGCGTTGTCGGACCCTCACCTGGACCCTAAACCGTCCCCGTCCCCTAACCCTAACCCTAGCCCGAACCCTAACCCTAACCCTTCCCCGAAGCCTGACCCTCACTCGTCCCCTACTCCTAACCCGTAGTCTCACACTAACCCACGCCCTCACACGCACGCTCCCCCTAAAGCGTTGTCGGACCCTCACCTGGACCCTAAACCGTCCCCGTCCCCTAACCCTAACCCTAGCCCGAACCCTAACCCTAACCCTTCCCCGAAGCCTGACCCTCACCCGTCCCCTAATCCTAACCCGTACGCTAACACTAACCCGCGCCCTCACACGCACGCTCCCCCTAAAGCGTTGTCGGACCCTCACCTGGACCCTAAACCGTCCCCATCCCCTAACCCTAACCCTAGCCCGAACCCTAACCCTAACCCTTCCCCGAAGCCTGACCCTCACCTGTCCACTAATCCTAACCCGTACGCTCACACTAAGCAGCGCCCTCACACGCACGCTCCCCCTAAAGCATTGTCGAACCCTCACCTGGACCCTAAACCGTCCCCGTCCCCTAACCCTAACCCTAGCCCGAACCCTAACCCTAACCCTTCCCCGAAACCTGACCCTCACCCGTCCCCTAATCCTAACACGTACGCTCACACTAACCCGCGCCCTCACACGCACGCTGCCCCTAAAGCGTTGTCGGACCCTCACCTGGACCCTAAACCGTCCCCGTCCCCTAACCCTAACCCTAGCCCGAACACTAACCCTAACCCTTCCCCGAAGCCTGACCCTCACCCGTCCCCTAATCCTAACCCGTAGGCTCACACTAACCCGCGCCCTCACATGCACGCTCCCCCTAAAGCGTTGTCGGACCCTCACCTGGACCCTAAACCGTCCCCGTCCCCCAACCCTAACCCTAGCCCGAACCCTAACCCTAACCCTTCCCCGAAGCCTGACCCTCACCCGTCCCCTAATCCTAACCCGTACGCTAACACTAACCCGCGCCCTCACACGCACGCTCCCCCTAAAGCGTTGTCGGACCCTCACCTAGACCCTAAACCGACCCGTCCCCTAAACCTAACCCTAGCCCGAACGCTAACCCTAACCCTTCCCCGAAGCCTGACCCTCACCCGTCCCCTAATCCTAACCCGTACGCTAACACTAACCCGCGCCCTCACACGCACGCTCCCCCTAAAGCGTTGTCGGACCCTCACCTGGACCCTAAACCGTCCCCGTCCCCTAACACTAACCCTAGCCCGAACCCTAACCCTAACCCTTCCCCGAAGCCTGACCCTCACCCGTCCCCTAATCCTAACCCGTACGCTCACACTAACCCGCGCCCTCACATGCACGCTCCCCCTAAAGCGTTGTCGGACCCTTACCTGGACCCTAAACCGTCCCCGTCCCCTAACCCTAACCCTAGCCCGAACCCTAACCCTAACACTTCCCCGAAGCCTGAGCTTCACCCGTCCCCTAATCCTAACCCGTACGCTAACGCTAACCCGCGCCCTCACACGCACGCTCCCGCTAAAGCGTTGTCGGACCCTCACCTGGACCCTAAACCGTCCCCGTCCCCTAACCCTAACCCTAGCCCGAACCCTAACCCTAACCCTTCCCCGAAGCCTGACCCTCACCCGTCCCCTAATCCTAACCCGTAGGCTCACACTAACCCGCGCCCTCACACGCACGCTCCCCCTAAAGCGTTGTCGGACCCTCACCTGGACCCTGAACCGTCCCCGTCCCCTAACCCTAACCCTAGCCCGAACCCTAACCCTAACCCTTCCCCGAAGCCTGACCCTCACTCGTCCCCTAATCCTAACCCGTAGGCTCACACTAACCCACGCCCTCACACGCACGCTCCCCATAAAGCGTTGTCGGACCCTCACCTGGACCCTAAACCGTCCCCGTCCCCTAACCCTAACCCTAGCCCGAACCCTAACCCTAACCCTTCCCCGAAGCCTGACCCTCACCCGTCCCCTAATCCTAACCCGTAGGCTCACACTAACCCGCGCCCTCACACGCACGCTCCCCCTAAAGCGTTGTCGGACCCTCACCTGGACCCTGAACCGTCCCCGTCCCCTAACCCTAACCCTAGCCCGAACCCTAAACCTAACACTTCCCCGAAGCCTGACCCTCACCCGTCCCCTAATCCTAACCCGTACGCTAACACTAACCGGCGCCCTCACACGCACGCTCCCCCTAAAGCGTTGTCGGACCCTCACCTGGACCCTAAACCGTCCCCGTCCCCTAACCCTAACCCTAGCCCGAACCCTAACCCTAACCCTTCCCCGAAGCCTGACTCTCACCCATCCCCTAATCCTAACACGTACGCTCACACTAACCCGCGCCCTCACACGCACGCTCCCCCTAAAGCGTTGTCGGACCCTCACCTGGACCCTAAACCGTCCCCGTCCCCTAACCCTAACCCTAGCCCGAACCCTAACCCTAACCCTTCCCCGAAACCTGACCCTCACCCGTCCCCTAATCCTAACCCGTACGCTAACACTAACCCGCGCCCTCACACGCACGCTGCCCCTAAAGCGTTGACGGACCCTCACCTGGACCCCAAAACGTCCCCGTCCCCTAAACCTAAACCTAGCCCGAACCCTAACCCTAACCCTTCCCCGAAGCCTGACCCTCACCCGTCCCCTAATCCTAAACCGTAGGCTCACAGTAACACGCGCCCTCACACGCACGCTCCCCCTACAGTGTTGTCGGACCCTCACCTGGACCCTAAACCGTCCCCGTCCCCTAACCCTAACCCTAGCCCGAACCCTAACCCTAACCCTTCCCCGAAGCCTGACCCTCACCCGTCCCCTAATCCTAACCCGTACGCTAACACTAACCCGCGCCCTCACACGCACGCTCCCCCTAAAGCGTAGTCGGATCCTCACCTGGACCCTAAACCGTCCCCGTTCCCTAACCCTAACCCTAGCCCGAACTCTAACCCTAACCTTCCCCGAAGCCTGACCCTCACCCGTCCCCTAATCCTAACCCGTACGCTCACACAAACCCGCGCCCTCACACGCACGCTCCCCCTAAAGCGTTGTCGGACCCTCACCTGGACCCTAAACCGTCCCCGTCCCCTAACCCGAACCCTAGCCCGAACCCTAACCCTAACCCTTCCCCGAAGCCTGACCCTCACCCGTCCCCTAATCCTAACCCGTACGCTCACACTAACCCGCGCCCTCACACGCACGCTGCCCCTAAAGCGTTGTCGGACCCTCACCTGGGCCCTAAACCGTCCCCGTCCCCTAACCCTAACCCTAGCCCGAACCCTAACCCTAACTCTTCCCCGAAGCCTGACCCTCACCCGTCCCCTAATCCTACCCCGTAGGCTCACACTAACCCGCGCCCTCACACGCACGCTCCCCCTAAAGCGTTGTCGGACCCTCACCTGGACCCTAAACCGTCCCCGTCCCCTAACCCTAACCCTAGCCCGAACCCTAACCCTAACCCTTCCCCGAAGCCTGACCCTCACCCGTCCCCTAATCCTAACCCGTAGGCTAACACTAACCCGCGCCCTCACACGCACGCTCCCCCTAAAGCGTTGTCGGACCCTCACCTGGACCCTAAACCGTCCCCGTCCCCTAACCCTAACCCTAGCCCGAACCCTAACCCTAACCCTTCCCCGAAGCCTGACCCTCACCCGTCCCCTAATCCTAACCCGTACGCTAACACTAACCCGCGCCCTCACACGCACGCTATCCCTAAAGCGTAGTCGGATCCTCACCTGGACCCTAAACCGTCCCCGTTCCCTAACCCTAACCCTAGCCCGAACCCTAACCCTAACCCTTCCCCGAAGCCTGACACTCACCCGTCCCCTAATCCTAACCCGTACGCTCACACTAACCCGCGCCCTCACACGCACGCTCCCCCTAAAGCGTTGTCGGACCCTCACCTGGACCCTAAACCGTCCCCGTCCCCTAACCCTAACCCTAGCCCGAACCCTAACCCTAACCCTTCCCCGAAGCCTGACCCTCACCCGTCCCCTAATCCTAACCCGTAGGCTCACACTAACCCGCGCCCTCACACGCACGCTCCCCCTAAAGCGTTGTCGGACCCTCACCTGGACCCTAAACCGTCCCCGTCCCCTAACCCTAACCCTAGCCCGAACCCTAACCCTAACCCTTCCCCGAAGCCTGACCCTCACCCGTCCCCTAATCCTAAACCGTACGCTAACACTAACCCGCGCCCTCACACGCACGCTCCCCCTAAAGCGTTGTCGGACCCTCACCTGGACCCTAAACCGTCCCCGTCCCCTAACCCTAACCCTAGCCCGAACACTAACCCTAACCCTTCCCCGAAGCCTGACCCTCACCCGTCCCCTAATCCTAACCCGTACGCTCACACTAACCCGCGCCCTCACACGCACGCTCCCCCTAAAGCGTTGTCGGACCCTCACCTGGACCCTAAACCGTCCCCGTCCCCTAACACTAACCCTAGCCCGAACCCTAACCCTAACCCTTCCCCGAAGCCTGACCCTCACCCGTCCCCTAATCCTAACCCGTAGGCTCACACTAACCCGCGCCCTCACACGCACGCTCCCCCTAAAGCGTTGTCGGACCCTCACCTGGACCGTAAACCGTCCCCGTCCCCTAACCCTAACCCTAGCCCGAACCCTAACCCTAACCCTTCCCCGAAGCCTGACCCTCACCCGTCCCCTAATCCTAACCCGTATGCTAACACTAACCCGCGCCCTCACACGCACGCTCCTCCTAAAGCGTTGTCGGACCCTCACCTAGACCCTAAACCGTCCCCGTCCCCTAACCCTAACCCTAGCCCGAACCCTAACCCTAACACTTCCCCGAAGCCTGACCCTCACCCGTCCCCTAATCCTAACCCGTACGCTAACACTAACCCGCGCCCTCACACGCACGCTCCCCCTAAAGCGTAGTCGGATCCTCACCTGGACCCTAAACCGTCCCCGTTCCCTAACCCTAACCCTAGCCCGAACCCTAACCCTAACCCTTCCCCGAAGCCTGACCCTCACCCGTCCCCTAATCCTAACCCGTAGGCTCACACTAACCCGCGCCCTCACACGCACGCTCCCCCAAAGCGTTGTCGGACCCTCACCTGGACCCTAAACCGTCCCCGTCCCCTAACCCTAACCCTAGCCCGAACCCTAACCCTAACACTTCCCCGAAGCCTGACCCTCACCCGTCCCCTAATCCTAACCCGTACGCTAACGCTAACCCGCGCCCTCACACGCACGCTCCCGCTAAAGCGTTGTCGGACCCTCACCTGGACCCTAAACCGTCCCCGTCCCCGTCACCTAACCCTAACCCTAGCCCGAACCCTAACCCTAACCCTTCCCCGAAGCCTGACTCTCACCCGTCCCCTAATCCTAACACGTACGCTCACACTAACCCGCGCCCTCACACGCACGCTCCCCCTAAAGCTTTGTCGGACCCTCACCTGGACCCTAAACCGTCCCCGTTCCCTAACATTAACCCTAGCCCGAACCCTAACCCTAACACTTCCCCGAAACCTGACCCTCACCCGTCCCTTAATCCTAACCCGTACGCTCACACTAACCCGCGCCCTCACACGCACGCTGCCCCTAAAGCGTTGTCGGACCCTCACCTGGGCCCTAAACCGTCCCCGTCCCCTAACCCTAACCCTAGCCCGAACCCTAACCCTAACCCTTCCCCGAAGCCTGACCCTCACCCGTCCCCTAATCCTAACCCGTAGGCTCACACTAACCCGCGCCCTCACACGCACGCTCCCCCTACAGCGTTGTCGGACCCTCACCTGGACCCTAAACCGTCCCCGTCCCCTAACCCTAACCCTAGCCCGAACCCTAACCCTAACCCTTCCCCGAAGCCTGACCCTCACTCGTCCCCTAATCCTAACCCGTAGGCTCACACTAACCCACGCCCTCACACGCACGCTCCCCATAAAGCGTTGTCGGACCCTCACCTGGACCCTAAACCGTCCCCGTCCCCTAACCCTAACCCTAGCCCGAACCCTAACCCTAACCCTTCCCCGAAGCCTGACCCTCACCCGTCCCCTAATCCTAACCCGTAGGCTCACACTAACCCGCGCCCTCACACGCACGCTCCCCCTAAAGCGTTGTCGGACCCTCACCTGGACCCTGAACCGTCCCCGTCCCCTAACCCTAACCCTAGCCCGAACCCTAACCCTAACACTTCCCCGAAGCCTGACCCTCACCCGTCCCCTAATCCTAACCCGTACGCTAACACTAACCGGCGCCCTCACACGCACGCTCCCCCTAAAGCGTTGTCGGACCCTCACCTGGACCCTAAACCGTCCCCGTCCCCTAACCCTAACCCTAGCCCGAACCCTAACCCTAACCCTTCCCCGAAGCCTGACTCTCACCCATCCCCTAATCCTAACACGTACGCTCACACTAACCCGCGCCCTCACACGCACGCTCCCCCTAAAGCGTTGTCGGACCCTCACCTGGACCCTAAACCGTCCCCGTCCCCTAACCCTAACCCTAGCCCGAACCCTAACCCTAACCCTTCCCCGAAACCTGACCCTCACCCGTCCCCTAATCCTAACCCGTACGCTAACACTAACCCGCGCCCTCACACGCACGCTGCCCCTAAAGCGTTGACGGACCCTCACCTGGACCCCAAAACGTCCCCATCCCCTAAACCTAAACCTAGCCCGAACCCTAACCCTAACCCTTCCCAGAAGCCTGACCCTCACCCGTCCCCTAATCCTAAACCGTAGGCTCACAGTAACACGCGCCCTCACACGCACGCTCCCCCTACAGCGTTGTCGGAGCCTCACCTGGACCCTAAACCGTCCCCGTCCCCTAACCCTAACCCTAGCCCGAACCCTAACCCTAACCCTTCCCCGAAGCCTGACCCTCACTCGTCCCCTAATCCTAACCAGTAGGCTCACACTAACCCACGCCCTCACACGCACGCTCCCCCTAAAGTGTTGTCGGACCCTCACCTGGACCCTAAACCGTCCCCGTCCCCTAACCCTAACCCTAGCCCGAACCCTAACCCTAACCCTTCCCCGAAGCCTGACCCTCACCCGTCCCCTAATCCTAACCCGTATGCTAACACTAACCCGCGCCCTCACACGCACGCTCCCCCTAAAGCATTGTCGGACCCTCACCTAGACCCTAAACCGTCCCCGTCCCCTAACCCTAACCCTAGCCCGAACCCTAACCCTAACCCTTCCCCGAAGCCTGACCCTCACCCGTCCCCTAATCCTAACCCGTAGGCTCACACTAACCCGCGCCCTCACACGCACGCTCCCCCTAAAGCGTTGTCGGGCCCTCAACTGGACCCTAAACCGTCCCCGTCCCCTAACCCTAACCCTAGCCCGAACCCTAACCCTAACACTTCCCCGAAGCCTGACCCTCACCCGTCCCCTAATCCTAAACCGTACGCTAACACTAACCCGCGCCCTCACACGCACGCTCCCCCTAAAGCGTTGTCGGACCCTCACCTGGACCCTAAACCGTCCCCGTCCCCTAACCCTAACCCTAGCCCGAACACTAACCCTAACCCTTCCCCGAAGCCTGTTCCTCACCCGTCCCCTAATCCTAACCCGTACGCTCACACTAACCTGCGCCCTCACACGCACGCTCCCCCTAAAGCGTTGTCGGACCCTCACCTGGACCCTAAACCGTCCCCGTCCCCTAACCCGAACCCTAGCCCGAACCCTAACCCTAACCCTTCCCCGAAGCCTGACCCTCACCCGTCCCCTAATCCTAACACGTACGCTAACACTAACCCGCGCCCTCACATGCACGCTCCCCCTAAAGCGTTGTCGGACCCTCACCTGGACCCTAAACCGTCCCCATCCCCTAACCCTAACCCTAGCCCGAACCCTAACCCTAACCCCTCCCCGAAACCTGACCCTCACCCGTCCCCTAATCCTAACCCGTACGCTCACACTAACCCGCGCCCTCACACGCACGCTGCCCCTAAAGCGTTGTCGGACCCTCACCTGGACCCTAAACAGTCCCCGTCCCCTAACCCTAACCCTAGCCCGAACCCTAACCCTAACCCTTCCCCGAAGCCTGACCCTCACCCGTCCCCTAATCCTAACCCGTATGCTAACACTAACCCGCGCCCTCACACGCACGCTCCTCCTAAAGCGTTGTCGGACCCTCACCTAGACCCTAAACCGTCCCCGTCCCCTAACCCTAACCCTAGCCCGAACCCTAACCCTAACACTTCCCCGAAGCCTGACCCTCACCCGTCCCCTAATCCTAACCCGTACGCTAACACTAACCCGCGCCCTCACACGCACGCTCCCCCTAAAGCGTAGTCGGATCCTCACCTGGACCCTAAACCGTCCCCGTTCCCTAACCCTAACCCTAGCCCGAACTCTAACCCTAACCTTCCCCGAAGCCTGACCCTCACCCGTCCCCTAATCCTAACCCGTAGGCTCACACTAACCCGCGCCCTCACACGCACGCTGCCCCTAAAGCGTTGTCGGACCCTCACCTGGGCCCTAAACCGTCCCCGTCCCCTAACCCTAACCCTAGCCCGAACCCTAACCCTAACCCTTCCCCGAAGCCTGACCCTCACCCGTCCCCTAATCCTAACCCGTAGGCTCACACTAACCCGCGCCCTCACATGCACGCTCCCCCTACAGCGTTGTCGGACCCTCACCTGGACCCTAAACCGTCCCCGTCCCCTAACCCTAACCCTAGCCCGAACCCTAACCCTAACCCTTCCCCGAAGCCTGACCCTCACTCGTCCCCTACTCCTAACCCGTAGTCTCACACTAACCCACGCCCTCACACGCACGCTCCCCCTAAAGCGTTGTCGGACCCTCACCTGGACCCTAAACCGTCCCCGTCCCCTAACCCTAACCCTAGCCCGAACCCTAACCCTAACCCTTCCCCGAAGCCTGACCCTCACCCGTCCCCTAATCCTAACCCGTACGCTAACACTAACCCGCGCCCTCACACGCACGCTCCCCCTAAAGCGTTGTCGGACCCTCACCTGGACCCTAAACCGTCCCCATCCCCTAACCCTAACCCTAGCCCGAACCCTAACCCTAACCCTTCCCCGAAGCCTGACCCTCACCTGTCCACTAATCCTAACCCGTACGCTCACACTAAGCAGCGCCCTCACACGCACGCTCCCCCTAAAGCATTGTCGAACCCTCACCTGGACCCTAAACCGTCCCCGTCCCCTAACCCTAACCCTAGCCCGAACCCTAACCCTAACCCTTCCCCGAAACCTGACCCTCACCCGTCCCCTAATCCTAACACGTACGCTCACACTAACCCGCGCCCTCACACGCACGCTGCCCCTAAAGCGTTGTCGGACCCTCACCTGGACCCTAAACCGTCCCCGTCCCCTAACCCTAACCCTAGCCCGAACACTAACCCTAACCCTTCCCCGAAGCCTGACCCTCACCCGTCCCCTAATCCTAACCCGTAGGCTCACACTAACCCGCGCCCTCACATGCACGCTCCCCCTAAAGCGTTGTCGGACCCTCACCTGGACCCTAAACCGTCCCCGTCCCCCAACCCTAACCCTAGCCCGAACCCTAACCCTAACCCTTCCCCGAAGCCTGACCCTCACCCGTCCCCTAATCCTAACCCGTACGCTAACACTAACCCGCGCCCTCACACGCACGCTCCCCCTAAAGCGTTGTCGGACCCTCACCTAGACCCTAAACCGACCCGTCCCCTAAACCTAACCCTAGCCCGAACGCTAACCCTAACCCTTCCCCGAAGCCTGACCCTCACCCGTCCCCTAATCCTAACCCGTACGCTAACACTAACCCGCGCCCTCACACGCACGCTCCCCCTAAAGCGTTGTCGGACCCTCACCTGGACCCTAAACCGTCCCCGTCCCCTAACACTAACCCTAGCCCGAACCCTAACCCTAACCCTTCCCCGAAGCCTGACCCTCACCCGTCCCCTAATCCTAACCCGTACGCTCACACTAACCCGCGCCCTCACATGCACGCTCCCCCTAAAGCGTTGTCGGACCCTTACCTGGACCCTAAACCGTCCCCGTCCCCTAACCCTAACCCTAGCCCGAACCCTAACCCTAACACTTCCCCGAAGCCTGAGCTTCACCCGTCCCCTAATCCTAACCCGTACGCTAACGCTAACCCGCGCCCTCACACGCACGCTCCCGCTAAAGCGTTGTCGGACCCTCACCTGGACCCTAAACCGTCCCCGTCCCCTAACCCTAACCCTAGCCCGAACCCTAACCCTAACCCTTCCCCGAAGCCTGACCCTCACCCGTCCCCTAATCCTAACCCGTAGGCTCACACTAACCCGCGCCCTCACACGCACGCTCCCCCTAAAGCGTTGTCGGACCCTCACCTGGACCCTGAACCGTCCCCGTCCCCTAACCCTAACCCTAGCCCGAACCCTAACCCTAACCCTTCCCCGAAGCCTGACCCTCACTCGTCCCCTAATCCTAACCCGTAGGCTCACACTAACCCACGCCCTCACACGCACGCTCCCCATAAAGCGTTGTCGGACCCTCACCTGGACCCTAAACCGTCCCCGTCCCCTAACCCTAACCCTAGCCCGAACCCTAACCCTAACCCTTCCCCGAAGCCTGACCCTCACCCGTCCCCTAATCCTAACCCGTAGGCTCACACTAACCCGCGCCCTCACACGCACGCTCCCCCTAAAGCGTTGTCGGACCCTCACCTGGACCCTGAACCGTCCCCGTCCCCTAACCCTAACCCTAGCCCGAACCCTAAACCTAACACTTCCCCGAAGCCTGACCCTCACCCGTCCCCTAATCCTAACCCGTACGCTAACACTAACCGGCGCCCTCACACGCACGCTCCCCCTAAAGCGTTGTCGGACCCTCACCTGGACCCTAAACCGTCCCCGTCCCCTAACCCTAACCCTAGCCCGAACCCTAACCCTAACCCTTCCCCGAAGCCTGACTCTCACCCATCCCCTAATCCTAACACGTACGCTCACACTAACCCGCGCCCTCACACGCACGCTCCCCCTAAAGCGTTGTCGGACCCTCACCTGGACCCTAAACCGTCCCCGTCCCCTAACCCTAACCCTAGCCCGAACCCTAACCCTAACCCTTCCCCGAAACCTGACCCTCACCCGTCCCCTAATCCTAACCCGTACGCTAACACTAACCCGCGCCCTCACACGCACGCTGCCCCTAAAGCGTTGACGGACCCTCACCTGGACCCCAAAACGTCCCCGTCCCCTAAACCTAAACCTAGCCCGAACCCTAACCCTAACCCTTCCCCGAAGCCTGACCCTCACCCGTCCCCTAATCCTAAACCGTAGGCTCACAGTAACACGCGCCCTCACACGCACGCTCCCCCTACAGTGTTGTCGGACCCTCACCTGGACCCTAAACCGTCCCCGTCCCCTAACCCTAACCCTAGCCCGAACCCTAACCCTAACCCTTCCCCGAAGCCTGACCCTCACCCGTCCCCTAATCCTAACCCGTACGCTAACACTAACCCGCGCCCTCACACGCACGCTCCCCCTAAAGCGTAGTCGGATCCTCACCTGGACCCTAAACCGTCCCCGTTCCCTAACCCTAACCCTAGCCCGAACTCTAACCCTAACCTTCCCCGAAGCCTGACCCTCACCCGTCCCCTAATCCTAACCCGTACGCTCACACAAACCCGCGCCCTCACACGCACGCTCCCCCTAAAGCGTTGTCGGACCCTCACCTGGACCCTAAACCGTCCCCGTCCCCTAACCCGAACCCTAGCCCGAACCCTAACCCTAACCCTTCCCCGAAGCCTGACCCTCACCCGTCCCCTAATCCTAACCCGTACGCTCACACTAACCCGCGCCCTCACACGCACGCTGCCCCTAAAGCGTTGTCGGACCCTCACCTGGGCCCTAAACCGTCCCCGTCCCCTAACCCTAACCCTAGCCCGAACCCTAACCCTAACTCTTCCCCGAAGCCTGACCCTCACCCGTCCCCTAATCCTACCCCGTAGGCTCACACTAACCCGCGCCCTCACACGCACGCTCCCCCTAAAGCGTTGTCGGACCCTCACCTGGACCCTAAACCGTCCCCGTCCCCTAACCCTAACCCTAGCCCGAACCCTAACCCTAACCCTTCCCCGAAGCCTGACCCTCACCCGTCCCCTAATCCTAACCCGTAGGCTAACACTAACCCGCGCCCTCACACGCACGCTCCCCCTAAAGCGTTGTCGGACCCTCACCTGGACCCTAAACCGTCCCCGTCCCCTAACCCTAACCCTAGCCCGAACCCTAACCCTAACCCTTCCCCGAAGCCTGACCCTCACCCGTCCCCTAATCCTAACCCGTACGCTAACACTAACCCGCGCCCTCACACGCACGCTATCCCTAAAGCGTAGTCGGATCCTCACCTGGACCCTAAACCGTCCCCGTTCCCTAACCCTAACCCTAGCCCGAACCCTAACCCTAACCCTTCCCCGAAGCCTGACACTCACCCGTCCCCTAATCCTAACCCGTACGCTCACACTAACCCGCGCCCTCACACGCACGCTCCCCCTAAAGCGTTGTCGGACCCTCACCTGGACCCTAAACCGTCCCCGTCCCCTAACCCTAACCCTAGCCCGAACCCTAACCCTAACCCTTCCCCGAAGCCTGACCCTCACCCGTCCCCTAATCCTAACCCGTAGGCTCACACTAACCCGCGCCCTCACAC
Source organism: Lagenorhynchus albirostris (assembly GCF_949774975.1). NCBI lineage: Eukaryota > Metazoa > Chordata > Mammalia > Artiodactyla > Delphinidae > Lagenorhynchus > Lagenorhynchus albirostris. Next base: position 39,935 of record NW_026783315.1, on the reverse strand, counting down.
GCACGCTCCCCCTAAAGCGTTGTCGGACCCTCACCTGGACCCTAAACCGTCCCCGTCCCCTAACCCTAACCCTAGCCCGAACCCTAACCCTAACCCTTCCCCGAAGCCTGACCCTCACCCGTCCCCTAATCCTAAACCGTACGCTAACACTAACCCGCGCCCTCACACGCACGCTCCCCCTAAAGCGTTGTCGGACCCTCACCTGGACCCTAAACCGTCCCCGTCCCCTAACCCTAACCCTAGCCCGAACACTAACCCTAACCCTTCCCCGAAGCCTGACCCTCACCCGTCCCCTAATCCTAACCCGTACGCTCACACTAACCCGCGCCCTCACACGCACGCTCCCCCTAAAGCGTTGTCGGACCCTCACCTGGACCCTAAACCGTCCCCGTCCCCTAACACTAACCCTAGCCCGAACCCTAACCCTAACCCTTCCCCGAAGCCTGACCCTCACCCGTCCCCTAATCCTAACCCGTAGGCTCACACTAACCCGCGCCCTCACACGCACGCTCCCCCTAAAGCGTTGTCGGACCCTCACCTGGACCGTAAACCGTCCCCGTCCCCTAACCCTAACCCTAGCCCGAACCCTAACCCTAACCCTTCCCCGAAGCCTGACCCTCACCCGTCCCCTAATCCTAACCCGTATGCTAACACTAACCCGCGCCCTCACACGCACGCTCCTCCTAAAGCGTTGTCGGACCCTCACCTAGACCCTAAACCGTCCCCGTCCCCTAACCCTAACCCTAGCCCGAACCCTAACCCTAACACTTCCCCGAAGCCTGACCCTCACCCGTCCCCTAATCCTAACCCGTACGCTAACACTAACCCGCGCCCTCACACGCACGCTCCCCCTAAAGCGTAGTCGGATCCTCACCTGGACCCTAAACCGTCCCCGTTCCCTAACCCTAACCCTAGCCCGAACCCTAACCCTAACCCTTCCCCGAAGCCTGACCCTCACCCGTCCCCTAATCCTAACCCGTAGGCTCACACTAACCCGCGCCCTCACACGCACGCTCCCCCAAAGCGTTGTCGGACCCTCACCTGGACCCTAAACCGTCCCCGTCCCCTAACCCTAACCCTAGCCCGAACCCTAACCCTAACACTTCCCCGAAGCCTGACCCTCACCCGTCCCCTAATCCTAACCCGTACGCTAACGCTAACCCGCGCCCTCACACGCACGCTCCCGCTAAAGCGTTGTCGGACCCTCACCTGGACCCTAAACCGTCCCCGTCCCCGTCACCTAACCCTAACCCTAGCCCGAACCCTAACCCTAACCCTTCCCCGAAGCCTGACTCTCACCCGTCCCCTAATCCTAACACGTACGCTCACACTAACCCGCGCCCTCACACGCACGCTCCCCCTAAAGCTTTGTCGGACCCTCACCTGGACCCTAAACCGTCCCCGTTCCCTAACATTAACCCTAGCCCGAACCCTAACCCTAACACTTCCCCGAAACCTGACCCTCACCCGTCCCTTAATCCTAACCCGTACGCTCACACTAACCCGCGCCCTCACACGCACGCTGCCCCTAAAGCGTTGTCGGACCCTCACCTGGGCCCTAAACCGTCCCCGTCCCCTAACCCTAACCCTAGCCCGAACCCTAACCCTAACCCTTCCCCGAAGCCTGACCCTCACCCGTCCCCTAATCCTAACCCGTAGGCTCACACTAACCCGCGCCCTCACACGCACGCTCCCCCTACAGCGTTGTCGGACCCTCACCTGGACCCTAAACCGTCCCCGTCCCCTAACCCTAACCCTAGCCCGAACCCTAACCCTAACCCTTCCCCGAAGCCTGACCCTCACTCGTCCCCTAATCCTAACCCGTAGGCTCACACTAACCCACGCCCTCACACGCACGCTCCCCATAAAGCGTTGTCGGACCCTCACCTGGACCCTAAACCGTCCCCGTCCCCTAACCCTAACCCTAGCCCGAACCCTAACCCTAACCCTTCCCCGAAGCCTGACCCTCACCCGTCCCCTAATCCTAACCCGTAGGCTCACACTAACCCGCGCCCTCACACGCACGCTCCCCCTAAAGCGTTGTCGGACCCTCACCTGGACCCTGAACCGTCCCCGTCCCCTAACCCTAACCCTAGCCCGAACCCTAAACCTAACACTTCCCCGAAGCCTGACCCTCACCCGTCCCCTAATCCTAACCCGTACGCTAACACTAACCGGCGCCCTCACACGCACGCTCCCCCTAAAGCGTTGTCGGACCCTCACCTGGACCCTAAACCGTCCCCGTCCCCTAACCCTAACCCTAGCCCGAACCCTAACCCTAACCCTTCCCCGAAGCCTGACTCTCACCCATCCCCTAATCCTAACACGTACGCTCACACTAACCCGCGCCCTCACACGCACGCTCCCCCTAAAGCGTTGTCGGACCCTCACCTGGACCCTAAACCGTCCCCGTCCCCTAACCCTAACCCTAGCCCGAACCCTAACCCTAACCCTTCCCCGAAACCTGACCCTCACCCGTCCCCTAATCCTAACCCGTACGCTAACACTAACCCGCGCCCTCACACGCACGCTGCCCCTAAAGCGTTGACGGACCCTCACCTGGACCCCAAAACGTCCCCGTCCCCTAAACCTAAACCTAGCCCGAACCCTAACCCTAACCCTTCCCCGAAGCCTGACCCTCACCCGTCCCCTAATCCTAAACCGTAGGCTCACAGTAACACGCGCCCTCACACGCACGCTCCCCCTACAGTGTTGTCGGACCCTCACCTGGACCCTAAACCGTCCCCGTCCCCTAACCCTAACCCTAGCCCGAACCCTAACCCTAACCCTTCCCCGAAGCCTGACCCTCACCCGTCCCCTAATCCTAACCCGTACGCTAACACTAACCCGCGCCCTCACACGCACGCTCCCCCTAAAGCGTAGTCGGATCCTCACCTGGACCCTAAACCGTCCCCGTTCCCTAACCCTAACCCTAGCCCGAACTCTAACCCTAACCTTCCCCGAAGCCTGACCCTCACCCGTCCCCTAATCCTAACCCGTACGCTCACACAAACCCGCGCCCTCACACGCACGCTCCCCCTAAAGCGTTGTCGGACCCTCACCTGGACCCTAAACCGTCCCCGTCCCCTAACCCGAACCCTAGCCCGAACCCTAACCCTAACCCTTCCCCGAAGCCTGACCCTCACCCGTCCCCTAATCCTAACCCGTACGCTAACACTAACCCGCGCCCTCACACGCACGCTCCCCCTAAAGCATAGTCGGACCCTCACCTTGACCCTAAACCGTCCCCGTTCCCTAACCCTAACCCTAGCCCGAACCCTAACCCTAACACTTCCCCGAAGCATGACCCTCACCCGTCCCCTAATCCTAACCCGTAGGCTCACACTAACCCGCGCCCTCACACGCACGCTCCCCCTAAAGCGTTGTCGGACCCTCACCTGGACCCTAAACCGTCCCCGTCCCCTAACCCTAACCCTAGCCCGAACCCTAACCGTAACACTTCCCCGAAGCCTGACCCTCACCCGTCCCCTAATCCTAACCCGTACGCTAACGCTAACCCGCGCCCTAACATGCACGCTCCCGCTAAAGCGTTGTCGGACCCTCACCTGGACCCTAAACCGTCCCCGTCCCCTAACCCTAACCCTAGCCCGAACCCTAACCCTAACCCTTCCCCGAAGCCTGACCCTCACCCGTCCCCTAATCCTAAAACGTAGGCTCACAGTAACACGCGCCCTCACACGCACGCTCCCCCTACAGCGTTGTCGGACCCTCACCTGGACCCTAAACCGTCCCCGTCCCCTAACCCTAACCCTAGCCCGAACCCTAACCCTAACCCTTCCCCGAAGCCTGACCCTCACCCGTCCCCTAATCCTAACCCGTACGCTAACACTAACCCGCGCCCTCACACGCACGCTCCCCCTAAAGCGTAGTCGGATCCTCACCTGGACCCTAAACCGTCCCCGTTCCCTAACCCTAACCCTAGCCCGAACTCTAACCCTAACCTTCCCCGAAGCCTGACCCTCACCCGTCCCCTAATCCTAACCCGTACGCTCACACAAACCCGCGCCCTCACACGCACGCTCCCCCTAAAGCGTTGTCGGACTCTCACCTGGACCCTAAACCGTCCCCGTCCCCTAACCCGAACCCTAGCCCGAACCCTAACCCTAACCCTTCCCCGAAGCCTGACCCTCACCCGTCCCCTAATCCTAACCCGTACGCTAACACTAACCCGCGCCCTCACACGCACGCTCCCCCTAAAGCATAGTCGGACCCTCACCTTGACCCTAAACCGTCCCCGTTCCCTAACCCTAACCCTATCCCGAACCCTAACCCTAACACTTCCCCGAAGCATGACCCTCACCCGTCCCCTAATCCTAACCCGTAGGCTCACACTAACCCGCGCCCTCACACGCACGCTCCCCCTAAAGCGTTGTCGGACCCTCACCTGGACCCTAAACCGTCCCCGTCCCCTAACCCTAACCCTAGCCCGAACCCTAACCGTAACACTTCCCCGAAGCCTGACCCTCACCCGTCCCCTAATCCTAACCCGTACGCTAACGCTAACCCGCGCCCTAACATGCACGCTCCCGCTAAAGCGTTGTCGGACCCTCACCTGGACCCTAAACCGTCCCCGTCCCCTAACCCTAACCCTAGCCCGAACCCTAACCCTAACCCTTCCCCGAAGCCTGACCCTCACCCGTCCCCTAATCCTAACCCGTAGGCTCACACTAACCCGCGCCCTCACACGCACGCTCCCTCTAAAGCGTTGTCGGACCCTCACCTGGACCCTGAACCGTCCCCGTCCCCTAACCCTAACCCTAGCCCGAACCCTAACCCTAACACTTCCCCGAAGCCTGACCCTCACCCGTCCCCTAATCCTAACCCGTACGCTAACACTAACCGGCGCCCTCACACGCACGCTCCCCCTAAAGCGTTGTCGGACCCTCACCTGGACCCTAAACCGTCCCCGTCCCCTAACCCTAACCCTAGCCCGAACCCTAACCCTAACCCTTCCCCGAAGCCTGACTCTCACCCATCCCCTAATCCTAACACGTACGCTCACACTAACCCGCGCCCTCACACGCACGCTCCCCCTAAAGCGTTGTCGGACCCTCACCTGGACCCTAAACCGTCCCCGTCCCCTAACCCTAACCCTAGCCCGAACCCTAACCCTAACCCTTCCCCGAAACCTGACCCTCACCCGTCCCCTAATCCTAACCCGTACGCTAACACTAACCCGCACCCTCACACGCACGCTGCCCCTAAAGCGTTGACGGACCCTCACCTGGACCCCAAAACGTCCCCATCCCCTAAACCTAAACCTAGCCCGAACCCTAACCCTAACCCTTCCCCGAAGCCTGACCCTCACCCGTCCCCTAATCCTAACCCGTAGGCTCACACTAACCCGCGCCCTCACACGCACGCTCCCCCTAAAGCGTTGTCGGGCCCTCAACTGGACCCTAAACCGTCCCCGTCCCCTAACCCTAACCCTAGCCCGAACCCTAACCCTAACACTTCCCCGAAGCCTGACCCTCACCCGTCCCCTAATCCTAAACCGTACGCTAACACTAACCCGCGCCCTCACACGCACGCTCCCCCTAAAGCGTTGTCGGACCCTCACCTGGACCCTAAACCGTCCCCGTCCCCTAACCCTAACCCTAGCCCGAACCCTAACCCTAACCCTTCCCCGAAGCCTGTTCCTCACCCGTCCCCTAATCCTAACCCGTACGCTCACACTAACCTGCGCCCTCACACGCACGCTCCCCCTAAAGCGTTGTCGGACCCTCACCTGGACCCTAAACCGTCCCCGTCCCCTAACCCGAACCCTAGCCCGAACCCTAACCCTAACCCTTCCCCGAAGCCTGACCCTCACCCGTCCCCTAATCCTAACACGTACGCTAACACTAACCCGCGCCCTCACATGCACGCTCCCCCTAAAGCGTTGTCGGACCCTCACCTGGACCCTAAACCGTCCCCATCCCCTAACCCTAACCCTAGCCCGAACCCTAACCCTAACCCCTCCCCGAAACCTGACCCTCACCCGTCCCCTAATCCTAACCCGTACGCTCACACTAACCCGCGCCCTCACACGCACGCTGCCCCTAAAGCGTTGTCGGACCCTCACCTGGACCCTAAACAGTCCCCGTCCCCTAACCCTAACTCTAGCCCGAACCCTAACCCTAAACCTTCCCCGAAGCCTGACCCTCACCCGTCCCCTAATCCTAACCCGTAGGCTCACACTAACCCGCGCCCTCACACGCACGCTCCCCCTAAAGCGTTGTCGGACCCTCACCTGGACCCTAAACCGTCCCCGTCCCCTAACCCTAACCCTAGCCCGAACCCTAACCCTAACCCTTCCCCGAAGCCTGACCCTCACCCGTCCCCTAATCCTAACCCGTATGCTAACACTAACCCGCGCCCTCACACGCACGCTCCTCCTAAAGCGTTGTCGGACCCTCACCTAGACCCTAAACCGTCCCCGTCCCCTAACCCTAACCCTAGCCCGAACCCTAACCCTAACACTTCCCCGAAGCCTGACCCTCACCCGTCCCCTAATCCTAACCCGTACGCTAACACTAACCCGCGCCCTCACACGCACGCTCCCCCTAAAGCGTAGTCGGATCCTCACCTGGACCCTAAACCGTCCCCGTTCCCTAACCCTAACCCTAGCCCGAACTCTAACCCTAACCTTCCCCGAAGCCTGACCCTCACCCGTCCCCTAATCCTAACCCGTAGGCTCACACTAATCCGCGCCCTCACACGCACGCTGCCCCTAAAGCGTTGTCGGACCATCACCTGGGCCCTAAACCGTCCCCGTCCCCTAACCCTAACCCTAGCCCGAACCCTAACCCTAACCCTTCCCCGAAGCCTGACCCTCACCCGTCCCCTAATCCTAACCCGTAGGCTCACACTAACCCGCGCCCTCACATGCACGCTCCCCCTACAGCGTTGTCGGACCCTCACCTGGACCCTAAACCGTCCCCGTCCCCTAACCCTAACCCTAGCCCGAACCCTAACCCTAACCCTTCCCCGAAGCCTGACCCTCACTCGTCCCCTACTCCTAACCCGTAGGCTCACACTAACCCACGCCCTCACACGCACGCTCCCCCTAAAGCGTTGTCGGACCCTCACCTGGACCCTGAACCGTCCCCGTCCCCTAACCCTAACCCTAGCCCGAACCCTAACCCTAACCCTTCCCCGAAGCCTGACCCTCACCCGTCCCCTAATCCTAACCCGTACGCTAACACTAACCCGCGCCCTCACACGCACGCTACCCCTAAAGCGTTGTCGGACCCTCACCTGGACCCTAAACCGTCCCCATCCCCTAACCCTAACCCTAGCCCGAACCCTAACCCTAACCCTTCCCCGAAGCCTGACCCTCACCCCTCCCCTAATCCTAACCCGTACGCTAACACTAACCCGCGCCCTCACACGCACGCTCCCCCTAAAGCGTTGTCGGACCCTCACCTGGACCCTAAACCGTCCCCGTCCCCTAACCCTAACCCTAGCCCGAACCCTAACCCTAACCCTTCCCCGAAGCCTGTTCCTCACCCGTCCCCTAATCCTAACCCGTACGCTCACACTAACCTGCGCCCTCACACGCACGCTCCCCCTAAAGCGTTGTCGGACCCTCACCTGGACCCTAAACCGTCCCCGTCCCCTAACCCGAACCCTAGCCCGAACCCTAACCCTAACCCTTCCCCGAAGCCTGACCCTCACCCGTCCCCTAATCCTAACACGTACGCTAACACTAACCCGCGCCCTCACATGCACGCTCCCCCTAAAGCGTTGTCGGACCCTCACCTGGACCCTAAACCGTCCCCATCCCCTAACCCTAACCCTAGCCCGAACCCTAACCCTAACCCCTCCCCGAAACCTGACCCTCACCCGTCCCCTAATCCTAACCCGTACGCTCACACTAACCCGCGCCCTCACACGCACGCTGCCCCTAAAGCGTTGTCGGACCCTCACCTGGACCCTAAACAGTCCCCGTCCCCTAACCCTAACTCTAGCCCGAACCCTAACCCTAAACCTTCCCCGAAGCCTGACCCTCACCCGTCCCCTAATCCTAACCCGTAGGCTCACACTAACCCGCGCCCTCACACGCACGCTCCCCCTAAAGCGTTGTCGGACCCTCACCTGGACCCTAAACCGTCCCCGTCCCCTAACCCTAACCCTAGCCCGAACCCTAACCCTAACCCTTCCCCGAAGCCTGACCCTCACCCGTCCCCTAATCCTAACCCGTATGCTAACACTAACCCGCGCCCTCACACGCACGCTCCTCCTAAAGCGTTGTCGGACCCTCACCTAGACCCTAAACCGTCCCCGTCCCCTAACCCTAACCCTAGCCCGAACCCTAACCCTAACACTTCCCCGAAGCCTGACCCTCACCCGTCCCCTAATCCTAACCCGTACGCTAACACTAACCCGCGCCCTCACACGCACGCTCCCCCTAAAGCGTAGTCGGATCCTCACCTGGACCCTAAACCGTCCCCGTTCCCTAACCCTAACCCTAGCCCGAACTCTAACCCTAACCTTCCCCGAAGCCTGACCCTCACCCGTCCCCTAATCCTAACCCGTAGGCTCACACTAACCCGCGCCCTCACACGCACGCTGCCCCTAAAGCGTTGTCGGACCATCACCTGGGCCCTAAACCGTCCCCGTCCCCTAACCCTAACCCTAGCCCGAACCCTAACCCTAACCCTTCCCCGAAGCCTGACCCTCACCCGTCCCCTAATCCTAACCCGTAGGCTCACACTAACCCGCGCCCTCACATGCACGCTCCCCCTACAGCGTTGTCGGACCCTCACCTGGACCCTAAACCGTCCCCGTCCCCTAACCCTAACCCTAGCCCGAACCCTAACCCTAACCCTTCCCCGAAGCCTGACCCTCACTCGTCCCCTACTCCTAACCCGTAGGCTCACACTAACCCACGCCCTCACACGCACGCTCCCCCTAAAGCGTTGTCGGACCCTCACCTGGACCCTGAACCGTCCCCGTCCCCTAACCCTAACCCTAGCCCGAACCCTAACCCTAACCCTTCCCCGAAGCCTGACCCTCACCCGTCCCCTAATCCTAACCCGTACGCTAACACTAACCCGCGCCCTCACACGCACGCTACCCCTAAAGCGTTGTCGGACCCTCACCTGGACCCTAAACCGTCCCCATCCCCTAACCCTAACCCTAGCCCGAACCCTAACCCTAACCCTTCCCCGAAGCCTGACCCTCACCCCTCCCCTAATCCTAACCCGTACGCTAACACTAACCCGCGCCCTCACACGCACGCTCCCCCTAAAGCGTTGTCGGACCCTCACCTGGACCCTAAACCGTCCCCGTCCCCTAACACTAACCCTAGCCCGAACCCTAACCCTAACCCTTCCCCGAAGCCTGACCCTCACCCGTCCCCTAATCCTAACCCGTACGCTCACACTAACCCGCGCCCTCACATGCACGCTCCCCCTAAAGCGTTGTCGGACCCTTACCTGGACCCTAAACCGTCCCCGTCCCCTAACCCTAACCCTAGCCCGAACCCTAACCCTAACACTTCCCCGAAGCCTGACCCTCACCCGTCCCCTAATCCTAACCCGTACGCTAACGCTAACCCGCGCCCTCACACGCACGCTCCCGCTAAAGCGTTGTCGGACCCTCACCTGGACCCTAAACCGTCCCCGTCCCCTAACCCTAACCCTAGCCCGAACCCTAACCCTAACCCTTCCCCGAAGCCTGACCCTCACCCGTCCCCTAATCCTAACCCGTAGGCTCACACTAACCCGCGCCCTCACACGCACGCTCCCCCTAAAGCGTTGTCGGACCCTCACCTGGACCCTGAACCGTCCCCGTCCCCTAACCCTAACCCTAGCCCGAACCCTAACCCTAACACTTCCCCGAAGCCTGACCCTCACCCGTCCCCTAATCCTAACCCGTACGCTAACACTAACCCGCGCCCTCACACGCATGCTCCCCCTAAAGCGTTGTCGGACCCTCACCTGGACCCTAAACCGTCCCCGTCCCCTAACCCTAACCCTAGCCCGAACCCTAACCCTAACACTTCCCCGAAACCTGACCCTCACCCGTCCCCTAATCCTAACCCGTACGCTCACACTAACCTGCGCCCTCACACGCACGCTGCCCCTAAAGCGTTGTCGGACCCTCACCTGGGCCCTAAACCGTCCCCGTCCCCTAACCCTAACCCTAGCCCGAACCCTAACCCTAACTCTTCCCCGAAGCCTGACCCTCACCCGTCCCCTAATCCTACCCCGTAGGCTCACACTAACCCGCGCCCTCACACGCACGCTCCCCCTAAAGCGTTGTCGGACCCTCACCTGGACCCTAAACCGTCCCCGTCCCCTAACCCTAACCCTAGCCCGAACCCTAACCCTAACCCTTCCCCGAAGCCTGACCCTCACCCGTCCCATAATCCTAACCCGTACGCTAACACTAACCCGCGCCCTCACACGCACGCTCCCCCTAAAGCGTTGTCGGACCCTCACCTGGACCCTAAACCGTCCCCGTCCCCTAACCCTAACCCTAGCCCGAACCCTAACCCTAACCCTTCCCCGAAGCCTGACCCTCACCCGTCCCCTAATCCTAACCCGTACGCTAACACTAACCCGCGCCCTCACACGCACGCTATCCCTAAAGCGTAGTCGGATCCTCACCTGGACCCTAAACCGTCCCCGTTCCCTAACCCTAACCCTAGCCCGAACCCTAACCCTAACACTTCCCCGAAGCATGACCCTCACCCGTCCCCTAATCCTAACCCGTAGGCTCACACTAACCCGCGCCCTCACACGCACGCTCCCCCTAAAGCGTTGTCGGACCCTCACCTGGACCCTAAACCGTCCCCGTCCCCTAACCCTAACCCTAGCCCGAACCCTAACCGTAACACTTCCCCGAAGCCTGACCCTCACCCGTCCCCTAATCCTAACCCGTACGCTAACGCTAACCCGCGCCCTAACATGCACGCTCCCGCTAAAGTGTTGTCGGACCCTCACCTGGACCCTAAACCGTCCCCGTCCCCTAACCCTAACCCTAGCCCGAACCCTAACCCTAACCCTTCCCCGAAGCCTGACCCTCACCCGTCCCCTAATCCTAACCCGTAGGCTCACACTAACCCGCGCCCTCACACGCACGCTCCCCCTAAAGCGTTGTCGGACCCTCACCTGGACCCTGAACCGTCCCCATCCCCTAACCCTAACCCTAGCCCGAACCCTAACCCTAACACTTCCCCGAAGCCTGACCCTCACCCGTCCCCTAATCCTAACCCGTACGCTAACACTAACCGGCGCCCTCACACGCACGCTCCCCCTAAAGCGTTGTCGGACCCTCACCTGGACCCTAAACCGTCCCCGTCCCCTAACCCTAACCCTAGCCCGAACCCTAACCCTAACCCTTCCCCGAAGCCTGACTCTCACCCATCCCCTAATCCTAACACGTACGCTCACACTAACCCGCGCCCTCACACGCACGCTCCCCCTAAAGCGTTGTCGGACCCTCACCTGGACCCTAAACCGTCCCCGTCCCCTAACCCTAACCCTAGCCCGAACCCTAACCCTAACCCTTCCCCGAAACCTGACCCTCACCCGTCCCCTAATCCTAACCCGTACGCTAACACTAACCCGCGCCCTCACACGCACGCTGCCCCTAAAGCGTTGACGGACCCTCACCTGGACCCCAAAACGTCCCCATCCCCTAAACCTAAACCTAGCCCGAACCCTAACCCTAACCCTTCCCCGAAGCCTGACCCTCACCCGTCCCCTAATCCTAAACCGTAGGCTCACAGTAACACGCGCCCTCACACGCACGCTCCCCCTACAGCGTTGTCGGACCCTCACCTGGACCCTAAACCGTCCCCGTCCCCTAACCCTAACCCTAGCCCGAACCCTAACCCTAACCCTTCCCCGAAGCCTGACCCTCACTCGTCCCCTAATCCTAACCAGTAGGCTCACACTAACCCACGCCCTCACACGCACGCTCCCCCTAAAGTGTTGTCGGACCCTCACCTGGACCCTAAACCGTCCCCGTCCCCTAACCCTAACCCTAGCCCGAACCCTAACCCTAACCCTTCCCCGAAGCCTGTTCCTCACCCGTCCCCTAATCCTAACCCGTACGCTCACACTAACCTGCGCCCTCACACGCACGCTCCCCCTAAAGCGTTGTCGGACCCTCACCTGGACCCTAAACCGTCCCCGTCCCCTAACCCGAACCCTAGCCCGAACCCTAACCCTAACCCTTCCCCGAAGCCTGACCCTCACCCGTCCCCTAATCCTAACACGTACGCTAACACTAACCCGCGCCCTCACATGCACGCTCCCCCTAAAGCGTTGTCGGACCCTCACCTGGACCCTAAACCGTCCCCATCCCCTAACCCTAACCCTAGCCCGAACCCTAACCCTAACCCCTCCCCGAAACCTGACCCTCACCCGTCCCCTAATCCTAACCCGTACGCTCACACTAACCCGCGCCCTCACACGCACGCTGCCCCTAAAGCGTTGTCGGACCCTCACCTGGACCCTAAACAGTCCCCGTCCCCTAACCCTAACTCTAGCCCGAACCCTAACCCTATACCTTCCCCGAAGCCTGACCCTCACCCGTCCCCTAATCCTAACCCGTAGGCTCACACTAACCCGCGCCCTCACACGCACGCTCCCCCTAAAGCGTTGTCGGACCCTCACCTGGACCCTAAACCGTCCCCGTCCCCTAACCCTAACCCTAGCCCGAACCCTAACCCTAACCCTTCCCCGAAGCCTGACCCTCACCCGTCCCCTAATCCTAACCCGTATGCTAACACTAACCCGCGCCCTCACACGCACGCTCCTCCTAAAGCGTTGTCGGACCCTCACCTAGACCCTAAACCGTCCCCGTCCCCTAACCCTAACCCTAGCCCGAACCCTAACCCTAACCCTTCCCCGAAGCCTGACCCTCACCCGTCCCCTAATCCTAACCCGTAGGCTCACACTAACCCGCGCCCTCACATGCACGCTCCCCCTACAGCGTTGTCGGACCCTCACCTGGACCCTAAACCGTCCCCGTCCCCTAACCCTAACCCTAGCCCGAACCCTAACCCTAACCCTTCCCCGAAGCCTGACCCTCACTCGTCCCCTACTCCTAACCCGTAGGCTCACACTAACCCACGCCCTCACACGCACGCTTCCCCTAAAGCGTTGTCGGACCCTCACCTGGACCCTAAACCGTCCCCGTCCCCTAACCCTAACCCTAGCCCGAACCTTAACCCTAACCCTTCCCCGAAGCCTGACCCTCACCCGTCCCCTAATCCTAACCCGTACGCTAACACTAACCCGCGCCCTCACACGCACGCTCCCCCTAAAGCGTTGTCGGACCCTCACCTGGACCCTAAACCGTCCCCATCCCCTAACCCTAACCCTAGCCCGAACCCTAACCCTAACCCTTCCCCGAAGCCTGACCCTCACCTGTCCACTAATCCTAACCCGTACGCTCACACTAAGCAGCGCCCTCACACGCACGCTCCCCCTAAAGCATTGTCGAACCCTCACCTGGACCCTAAACCGTCCCCGTCCCCTAACCCTAACCCTAGCCCGAACCCTAACCCTAACCCTTCCCCGAAACCTGACCCTCACCCGTCCCCTAATCCTAACACGTACGCTCACACTAACCCGCGCCCTCACACGCACGCTGCCCCTAAAGCGTTGTCGGACCCTCACCTGGACCCTAAACCGTCCCCGTCCCCTAACCCTAACCCTAGCCCGAACACTAACCCTAACCCTTCCCCGAAGCCTGACCCTCACCCGTCCCCTAATCCTAACCCGTAGGCTCACACTAACCCGCGCCCTCACATGCACGCTCCCCCTAAAGCGTTGTCGGACCCTCACCTGGACCCTAAACCGTCCCCGTCCCCCAACCCTAACCCTAGCCCGAACCCTAACCCTAACCCTTCCCCGAAGCCTGACCCTCACCCGTCCCCTAATCCTAACCCGTACGCTAACACTAACCCGCGCCCTCACACGCACGCTCCCCCTAAAGCGTTGTCGGACCCTCACCTAGACCCTAAACCGACCCGTCCCCTAAACCTAACCCTAGCCCGAACCCTAACCCTAACCCTTCCCCGAAGCCTGACCCTCACCCGTCCCCTAATCCTAACCCGTACGCTAACACTAACCCGCGCCCTCACACGCACGCTCCCCCTAAAGCGTTGTCGGACCCTCACCTGGACCCTAAACCGTCCCCGTCCCCTAACACTAACCCTAGCCCGAACCCTAACCCTAACCCTTCCCCGAAGCCTGACCCTCACCCGTCCCCTAATCCTAACCCGTACGCTCACACTAACCCGCGCCCTCACATGCACGCTCCCCCTAAAGCGTTGTCGGACCCTTACCTGGACCCTAAACCGTCCCCGTCCCCTAACCCTAACCCTAGCCCGAACCCTAACCCTAACACTTCCCCGAAGCCTGACCTTCACCCGTCCCCTAATCCTAACCCGTACGCTAACGCTAACCCGCGCCCTCACACGCACGCTCCCGCTAAAGCGTTGTCGGACCCTCACCTGGACCCTAAACCGTCCCCGTCCCCTAACCCTAACCCTAGCCCGAACCCTAACCCTAACCCTTCCCCGAAGCCTGACCCTCACCCGTCCCCTAATCCTAACCCGTAGGCTCACACTAACCCGCGCCCTCACACGCACGCTCCCCCTAAAGCGTTGTCGGACCCTCACCTGGACCCTGAACCGTCCCCGTCCCCTAACCCTAACCCTAGCCCGAACCCTAACCCTAACACTTCCCCGAAGCCTGACCCTCACCCGTCCCCTAATCCTAACCCGTACGCTAACACTAACCCGCGCCCTCACACGCATGCTCCCCCTAAAGCGTTGTCGGACCCTCACCTGGACCCTAAACCGTCCCCGTCCCCTAACCCTAACCCTAGCCCGAACCCTAACCCTAACACTTCCCCGAAACCTGACCCTCACCCGTCCCCTAATCCTAACCCGTACGCTCACACTAACCCGCGCCCTCACACGCACGCTGCCCCTAAAGCGTTGTCGGACCCTCACCTGGGCCCTAAACCGTCCCCGTCCCCTAACCCTAACCCTAGCCCGAACCCTAACCCTAACTCTTCCCCGAAGCCTGACCCTCACCCGTCCCCTAATCCTACCCCGTAGGCTCACACTAACCCGCGCCCTCACACGCACGCTCCCCCTAAAGCGTTGTCGGACCCTCACCTGGACCCTAAACCGTCCCCGTCCCCTAACCCTAACCCTAGCCCGAACCCTAACCCTAACCCTTCCCCGAAGCCTGACCCTCACCCGTCCCCTAATCCTAAACCGTACGCTAACACTAACCCGCGCCCTCACACGCACGCTCCCCCTAAAGCGTTGTCGGACCCTCACCTGGACCCTAAACCGTCCCCGTCCACTAACCCTAACCCTAGCCCGAACCCTAACCCTAACCCTTCCCCGAAGCCTGACCCTCACCCGTCCCCTAATCCTAACCCGTACGCTAACACTAACCCGCGCCCTCACACGCACGCTATCCCTAAAGCGTAGTCGGATCCTCACCTGGACCCTAAACCGTCCCCGTTCCCTAACCCTAACCCTAGCCCGAACCCTAACCCTAACCCTTCCCCGAAGCCTGACACTCACCCGTCCCCTAATCCTAACCCGTACGCTCACACTAACCCGCGCCCTCACACGCACGCTCCCCCTAAAGCGTTGTCGGACCCTCACCTGGACCCTAAACCGTCCCCGTCCCCTAACCCTAACCCTAGCCCGAACCCTAACCCTAACCCTTCCCCGAAGCCTGACCCTCACCCGTCCCCTAATCCTAACCCGTAGGCTCACACTAACCCGCGCCCTCACACGCACGCTCCCCCTAAAGCGTTGTCGGACCCTCACCTGGACCCTAAACCGTCCCCGTCCCCTAACCCTAACCCTAGCCCGAACCCTAACCCTAACCCTTCCCCGAAGCCTGACCCTCACCCGTCCCCTAATCCTAAACCGTACGCTAACACTAACCCGCGCCCTCACACGCACGCTCCCCCTAAAGCGTTGTCGGACCCTCACCTGGACCCTAAACCGTCCCCGTCCCCTAACCCTAACCCTAGCCCGAACACTAACCCTAACCCTTCCCCGAAGCCTGACCCTCACCCGTCCCCTAATCCTAACCCGTACGCTCACACTAACCCGCGCCCTCACACGCACGCTCCCCCTAAAGCGTTGTCGGACCCTCACCTGGACCCTAAACCGTCCCCGTCCCCTAACACTAACCCTAGCCCGAACCCTAACCCTAACCCTTCCCCGAAGCCTGACCCTCACCCGTCCCCTAATCCTAACCCGTAGGCTCACACTAACCCGCGCCCTCACACGCACGCTCCCCCTAAAGCGTTGTCGGACCCTCACCTGGACCGTAAACCGTCCCCGTCCCCTAACCCTAACCCTAGCCCGAACCCTAACCCTAAACCTTCCCCGAAGCCTGACCCTCACCCGTCCCCTAATCCTAACCCGTATGCTAACACTAACCCGCGCCCTCACACGCACGCTCCTCCTAAAGCGTTGTCGGACCCTCACCTAGACCCTAAACCGTCCCCGTCCCCTAACCCTAACCCTAGCCCGAACCCTAACCCTAACACTTCCCCGAAGCCTGACCCTCACCCGTCCCCTAATCCTAACCCGTACGCTAACACTAACCCGCGCCCTCACACGCACGCTCCCCCTAAAGCGTAGTCGGATCCTCACCTGGACCCTAAACCGTCCCCGTTCCCTAACCCTAACCCTAGCCCGAACCCTAACCCTAACCCTTCCCCGAAGCCTGACCCTCACCCGTCCCCTAATCCTAACCCGTAGGCTCACACTAACCCGCGCCCTCACACGCACGCTCCCCCTAAAGCGTTGTCGGACCCTCACCTGGACCCTAAACCGTCCCCGTCCCCTAACCCTAACCCTAGCCCGAACCCTAACCCTAACACTTCCCCGAAGCCTGACCCTCACCCGTCCCCTAATCCTAACCCGTACGCTAACGCTAACCCGCGCCCTCACACGCACGCTCCCGCTAAAGCGTTGTCGGACCCTCACCTGGACCCTAAACCGTCCCCGTCCCCGTCCCCTAACCCTAACCCTAGCCCGAACCCTAACCCTAACCCTTCCCCGAAGCCTGACTCTCACCCGTCCCCTAATCCTAACACGTACGCTCACACTAACCCGCGCCCTCACACGCACGCTCCCCCTAAAGCTTTGTCGGACCCTCACCTGGACCCTAAACCGTCCCCGTCCCCTAACATTAACCCTAGCCCGAACCCTAACCCTAACACTTCCCCGAAACCTGACCCTCACCCGTCCCCTAATCCTAACCCGTACGCTCACACTAACCCGCGCCCTCACACGCACGCTGCCCCTAAAGCGTTGTCGGACCCTCACCTGGGCCTTAAACCGTCCCCGTCCCCTAACCCTAACCCTAGCCCGAACCCTAACCCTAACCCTTCCCCGAAGCCTGACCCTCACCCGTCCCCTAATCCTAACCCGTAGGCTCACACTAACCCGCGCCCTCACACGCACGCTCCCCCTACAGCGTTGTCGGACCCTCACCTGGACCCTAAACCGTCCCCGTCCCCTAACCCTAACCCTAGCCCGAACCCTAACCCTAACCCTTCCCCGAAGCCTGACCCTCACTCGTCCCCTAATCCTAACCCGTAGGCTCACACTAACCCACGCCCTCACACGCACGCTCCCCATAAAGCGTTGTCGGACCCTCACCTGGACCCTAAACCGTCCCCGTCCCCTAACCCTAACCCTAGCCCGAACCCTAACCCTAACCCTTCCCCGAAGCCTGACCCTCACCCGTCCCCTAATCCTAACCCGTAGGCTCACACTAACCCGCGCCCTCACACGCACGCTCCCCCTAAAGCGTTGTCGGACCCTCACCTGGACCCTGAACCGTCCCCATCCCCTAACCCTAACCCTAGCCCGAACCCTAACCCTAACACTTCCCCGAAGCCTGACCCTCACCCGTCCCCTAATCCTAACCCGTACGCTAACACTAACCGGCGCCCTCACACGCACGCTCCCCCTAAAGCGTTGTCGGACCCTCACCTGGACCCTGAACCGTCCCCGTCCCCTAACCCTAACCCTAGCCCGAACCCTAACCCTAACCCTTCCCCGAAGCCTGACACTCACCCATCCCCTAATCCTAACACGTACGCTCACACTAACCCGCGCCCTCACACGCACGCTCCCCCTAAAGCGTTGTCGGACCCTCACCTGGACCCTAAACCGTCCCCGTCCCCTAACCCTAACCCTAGCCCGAACCCTAACCCTAACCCTTCCCCGAAACCTGACCCTCACCCGTCCCCTAATCCTAACCCGTACGCTAACACTAACCCGCGCCCTCACACGCACGCTGCCCCTAAAGCGTTGACGGACCCTCACCTGGACCCCAAAACGTCCCCGTCCCCTAAACCTAAACCTAGCCCGAACCCTAACCCTAACCCTTCCCCGAAGCCTGACCCTCACCCGTCCCCTAATCCTAAACCGTAGGCTCACAGTAACACGCGCCCTCACACGCACGCTCCCCCTACAGCGTTGTCGGACCCTCACCTGGACCCTAAACCGTCCCCGTCCCCTAACCCTAACCCTAGCCCGAACCCTAACCCTAACCCTTCCCCGAAGCCTGACCCTCACTCGTCCCCTAATCCTAACCCGTAGGCTCACACTAACCCGCGCCCTCACACGCACGCTCCCCCTAAAGTGTTGTCGGACCCTCACCTGGACCCTAAACCGTCCCCGTCCCCTAACCCTAACCCTAGCCCGAACCCTAACCCTAACCCTTCCCCGAAGCCTGACCCTCACCCGTCCCCTAATCCTACCCCGTATGCTAACACTAACCCGCGCCCTCACACGCACGCTCCCCCTAAAGCGTTGTCGGACCCTCACCTAGACCCTAAACCGTCCCCGTCCCCTAACCCTAACCCTAGCCCGAACCCTAACCCTAACCCTTCCCCGAAGCCTGACCCTCACCCGTCCCCTAATCCTAACCCGTAGGCTCACACTAACCCGCGCCCTCACACGCACGCTCCCCCTAAAGCGTTGTCGGACCCTCAACTGGACCCTAAACCGTCCCCGTCCCCTAACCCTAACCCTAGCCCGAACCCTAACCCTAACACTTCCCCGAAGCCTGACCCTCACCCGTCCCCTAATCCTAAACCGTACGCTAACACTAACCCGCGCCCTCACACGCACGCTCCCCCTAAAGCGTTGTCGGACCCTCACCTGGACCCTAAACCGTCCCCGTCCCCTAACCCTAACCCTAGCCCGAACACTAACCCTAACCCTTCCCCGAAGCCTGTTCCTCACCCGTCCCCTAATCCTAACCCGTACGCTCACACTAACCTGCGCCCTCACACGCACGCTCCCCCTAAAGCGTTGTCGGACCCTCACCTGGACCCTAAACCGTCCCCGTCCCCTAACCCGAACCCTAGCCCGAACCCTAACCCTAACCCTTCCCCGAAGCCTGACCCTCACCCGTCCCCTAATCCTAACACGTACGCTAACACTAACCCGCGCCCTCACATGCACGCTCCCCCTAAAGCGTTGTCGGACCCTCACCTGGACCCTAAACCGTCCCCATCCCCTAACCCTAACCCTAGCCCGAACCCTAACCCTAACCCCTCCCCGAAACCTGACCCTCACCCGTCCCCTAATCCTAACCCGTACGCTCACACTAACCCGCGCCCTCACACGCACGCTGCCCCTAAAGCGTTGTCGGACCCTCACCTGAACCCTAAACAGTCCCCGTCCCCTAACCCTAACTCTAGCCCGAACCCTAACCCTAAACCTTCCCCGAAGCCTGACCCTCACCCGTCCCCTAATCCTAACCCGTAGGCTCACACTAACCCGCGCCCTCACACGCACGCTCCCCCTAAAGCGTTGTCGGACCCTCACCTGGACCCTAAACCGTCCCCGTCCCCTAACCCTAACCCTAGCCCGAACCCTAACCCTAACCCTTCCCCGAAGCCTGACCCTCACCCGTCCCCTAATCCTAACCCGTATGCTAACACTAACCCGCGCCCTCACACGCACGCTCCTCCTAAAGCGTTGTCGGACCCTCACCTAGACCCTAAACCGTCCCCGTCCCCTAACCCTAACCCTAGCCCGAACCCTAACCCTAACACTTCCCCGAAGCCTGAACCTCAACCGTCCCCTAATCCTAACCCGTACGCTAACACTAACCCGCGCCCTCACACGCACGCTCCCCCTAAAGCGTAGTCGGATCCTCACCTGGACCCTAAACCGTCCCCGTTCCCTAACCCTAACCCTAGCCCGAACTCTAACCCTAACCTTCCCCGAAGCCTGACCCTCACCCGTCCCCTAATCCTAACCCGTAGGCTCACACTAACCCGCGCCCTCACACGCACGCTCCCCCTAAAGCGTTGTCGGACCCTCACCTGGACCCTAAACCGTCCCCGTCCCCTAACCCTAACCCTAGCCCGAACCCTAACCCTAACACTTCCCCGAAGCCTGACCCTCACCCGTCCCCTAATCCTAACCCGTACGCTAACGCTAACCCGCGCCCTCACACGCACGCTCCCCCTAAAGCGTTGTCGGACCCTCACCTGGACCCTAAACCGTCCCCGTCCCCTAACCCTAACCCTAGCCCGAACCCTAACCCTAACCCTTCCCCGAAACCTGACCCTCACCCGTCCCCTAATCCTAACCCATATGCTAACACTAACCCGCGCCCTCACACGCACGCTCCTCCTAAAGCGTTGTCGGACCCTCACCTGGGCCCTAAACCGTCCCCGTCCCCTAACCCTAACCCTAGCCCGAACCCTAACCCTAAAACTTCCCCGAAACCTGACCCTCACCCGTCCCCTAATCCTAACCCGTACGCTCACACTAACCCGCGCCCTCACACGCACGCTGCCCCTAAAGCGTTGTCGGACCCTCACCTGGACCCTAAACCGTCCCCGTCCCCTAACCCTAACCCTAGCCCGAACCCTAACCCTAACCCTTCCCCGAAGCCTGACCCTCACCCGTCCCCTAATCCTAACCCGTAGGCTCACACTAACCCGCGCCCTCACATGCACGCTCCCCCTACAGCGTTGTCGGACCCTCACCTGGACCCTAAACCGTCCCCGTCCCCTAACCCTAACCCTAACCCGAACCCTAACCCTAACCCTTCCCCGAAGCCTGACCCTCACTCGTCCCCTACTCCTAACCCGTAGGCTCACACTAACCCACGCCCTCACACGCACGCTCCCCCTAAAGCGTTGTCGGACCCTCACCTGGACCCTAAACCGTCCCCGTCCCCTAACCCTAACCCTAGCCCGAACCCTAACCCTAACCCTTCCCCGAAGCCTGACCCTCACCCGTCCCCTAATCCTAACCCGTACGCTAACACTAACCCGCGCCCTCACACGCACACTCCCCCTAAAGCGTTGTCGGACCCTCACCTGGACCCTAAACCGTCCCCATCCCCTAACCCTAACCCTAGCCCGAACCCTAACCCTAACCCTTCCCCGAAGCCTGACCCTCACCTGTCCCCTAATCCTAACCCGTACGCTCACACTAAGCAGCGCCCTCACACGCACGCTCCCCCTAAAGCATTGTCGAACCCTCACCTGGACCCTAAACCGTCCCCGTCCCCTAACCCTAACCCTAGCCCGAACCCTAACCCTAACCCTTCCCCGAAACCTGACCCTCACCCGTCCCCTAATCCTAACACGTATGCTCACACTAACCCGCGCCCTCACACGCACGCAGCCCCTAAAGCGTTGTCGGACCCTCACCTGGACCCTAAACCGTCCCCGTCCCCTAACCCTAACCCTAGCCCGAACACTAACCCTAACCCTTCCCCGAAGCCTGACCCTCACCCGTCCCCTAATCCTAACCCGTAGGCTCACACTAACCCGCGCCCTCACACGCACGCTCCCCCTAAAGCGTTGTCGGACCCTCACCTGGACCCTAAACCGTCCCCGTCCCCCAACCCTAACCCTAGCCCGAACCCTAACCCTAACCCTTCCCCGAAGCCTGACCCTCACCCGTCCCCTAATCCTAAACCGTACGCTAACACTAACCCGCGCCCTCACACGCACGCTCCCCCTAAAGCGTTGTCGGACCCTCACCTGGACCCTAAACCGTCCCCGTCCCCTAACCCTAACCCTAGCCCGAACACTAACCCTAACCCTTCCCCGAAGCCTGACCCTCACCCGTCCCCTAATCCTAACCCGTACGCTCACACTAACCCGCGCCCTCACACGCACGCTCCCCCTAAAGCGTTGTCGGACCCTCACCTGGACCCTAAACCGTCCCCGTCCCCTAACCCTAACCCTAGCCCGAACCCTAACCCTAACCCTTCCCCGAAGCCTGACCCTCACCCGTCCCCTAATCCTAACCCGTAGGCTCACACTAACCCGCGCCCTCACACGCACGCTCCCCCTAAAGCGTTGTCGGACCCTCACCTGGACCCTAAACCGTCCCCGTCCCCTAACCCTAACCCTAGCCCGAACCCTAACCCTAACCCTTCCCCGAAGCCTGACCCTCACCCGTCCCCTAATCCTAACCCGTAGGCTCACACTAACCCGCGCCCTCACACGCACGCTCCCCCTAAAGCGTTGTCGGACCCTCACCTGGACCCTAAACCGTCCCCGTCCCCTAACCCTAACCCTAGCCCGAACCCTAACCCTAACCCTTCCCCGAAGCCTGACCCTCACCCGTCCCCTAATCCTAACCCGTAGGCTCACACTAACCCGCGCCCTCACACGCACGCTCCCCCTAAAGCGTTGTCGGACCCTCACCTGGACCCTAAACCGTCCCCGTCCCCTAACCCTAACCCTAGCCCGAACACTAACCCTAACCCTTCCCCGAAGCCTGTTCCTCACCCGTCCCCTAATCCTAACCCGTACGCTCACACTAACCTGCGCCCTCACACGCACGCTCCCCCTAAAGCGTTGTCGGACCCTCACCTGGACCCTAAACCGTCCCCGTCCCCTAACCCGAACCCTAGCCCGAACCCTAACCCTAACCCTTCCCCGAAGCCTGACCCTCACCCGTCCCCTAATCCTAACACGTACGCTAACACTAACCCGCGCCCTCACATGCACGCTCCCCCTAAAGCGTTGTCGGACCCTCACCTGGACCCTAAACCGTCCCCATCCCCTAACCCTAACCCTAGCCCGAACCCTAACCCTAACCCCTCCCCGAAACCTGACCCTCACCCGTCCCCTAATCCTAACCCGTACGCTCACACTAACCCGCGCCCTCACACGCACGCTGCCCCTAAAGCGTTGTCGGACCCTCACCTGAACCCTAAACAGTCCCCGTCCCCTAACCCTAACTCTAGCCCGAACCCTAACCCTAAACCTTCCCCGAAGCCTGACCCTCACCCGTCCCCTAATCCTAACCCGTAGGCTCACACTAACCCGCGCCCTCACACGCACGCTCCCCCTAAAGCGTTGTCGGACCCTCACCTGGACCCTAAACCGTCCCCGTCCCCTAACCCTAACCCTAGCCCGAACCCTAACCCTAACCCTTCCCCGAAGCCTGACCCTCACCCGTCCCCTAATCCTAACCCGTATGCTAACACTAACCCGCGCCCTCACACGCACGCTCCTCCTAAAGCGTTGTCGGACCCTCACCTAGACCCTAAACCGTCCCCGTCCCCTAACCCTAACCCTAGCCCGAACCCTAACCCTAACACTTCCCCGAAGCCTGAACCTCAACCGTCCCCTAATCCTAACCCGTACGCTAACACTAACCCGCGCCCTCACACGCACGCTCCCCCTAAAGCGTAGTCGGATCCTCACCTGGACCCTAAACCGTCCCCGTTCCCTAACCCTAACCCTAGCCCGAACTCTAACCCTAACCTTCCCCGAAGCCTGACCCTCACCCGTCCCCTAATCCTAACCCGTAGGCTCACACTAACCCGCGCCCTCACACGCACGCTCCCCCTAAAGCGTTGTCGGACCCTCACCTGGACCCTAAACCGTCCCCGTCCCCTAACCCTAACCCTAGCCCGAACCCTAACCCTAACACTTCCCCGAAGCCTGACCCTCACCCGTCCCCTAATCCTAACCCGTACGCTAACGCTAACCCGCGCCCTCACACGCACGCTCCCCCTAAAGCGTTGTCGGACCCTCACCTGGACCCTAAACCGTCCCCGTCCCCTAACCCTAACCCTAGCCCGAACCCTAACCCTAACCCTTCCCCGAAACCTGACCCTCACCCGTCCCCTAATCCTAACCCGTATGCTAACACTAACCCGCGCCCTCACACGCACGCTCCTCCTAAAGCGTTGTCGGACCCTCACCTGGGCCCTAAACCGTCCCCGTCCCCTAACCCTAACCCTAGCCCGAACCCTAACCCTAAAACTTCCCCGAAACCTGACCCTCACCCGTCCCCTAATCCTAACCCGTACGCTCACACTAACCCGCGCCCTCACACGCACGCTGCCCCTAAAGCGTTGTCGGACCCTCACCTGGACCCTAAACCGTCCCCGTCCCCTAACCCTAACCCTAGCCCGAACCCTAACCCTAACCCTTCCCCGAAGCCTGACCCTCACCCGTCCCCTAATCCTAACCCGTAGGCTCACACTAACCCGCGCCCTCACATGCACGCTCCCCCTACAGCGTTGTCGGACCCTCACCTGGACCCTAAACCGTCCCCGTCCCCTAACCCTAACCCTAACCCGAACCCTAACCCTAACCCTTCCCCGAAGCCTGACCCTCACTCGTCCCCTACTCCTAACCCGTAGGCTCACACTAACCCACGCCCTCACACGCACGCTCCCCCTAAAGCGTTGTCGGACCCTCACCTGGACCCTAAACCGTCCCCGTCCCCTAACCCTAACCCTAGCCCGAACCCTAACCCTAACCCTTCCCCGAAGCCTGACCCTCACCCGTCCCCTAATCCTAACCCGTACGCTAACACTAACCCACGCCCTCACACGCACACTCCCCCTAAAGCGTTGTCGGACCCTCACCTGGACCCTAAACCGTCCCCATCCCCTAACCCTAACCCTAGCCCGAACCCTAACCCTAACCCTTCCCCGAAGCCTGACCCTCACCTGTCCCCTAATCCTAACCCGTACGCTCACACTAAGCAGCGCCCTCACACGCACGCTCCCCCTAAAGCATTGTCGAACCCTCACCTGGACCCTAAACCGTCCCCGTCCCCTAACCCTAACCCTAGCCCGAACCCTAACCCTAACCCTTCCCCGAAACCTGACCCTCACCCGTCCCCTAATCCTAACACGTACGCTCACACTAACCCGCGCCCTCACACGCACGCAGCCCCTAAAGCGTTGTCGGACCCTCACCTGGACCCTAAACCGTCCCCGTCCCCTAACCCTAACCCTAGCCCGAACACTAACCCTAACCCTTCCCCGAAGCCTGACCCTCACCCGTCCCCTAATCCTAACCCGTAGGCTCACACTAACCCGCGCCCTCACACGCACGCTCCCCCTAAAGCGTTGTCGGACCCTCACCTGGACCCTAAACCGTCCCCGTCCCCCACCCCTAACCCTAGCCCGAACCCTAACCCTAACCCTTCCCCGAAGCCTGACCCTCACCCGTCCCCTAATCCTAACCCGTACGCTAACACTAACGCGCGCCCTCACACGCACGCTCCCCCTACAGCGTTGTCGGAACCTCACCTGGACCCTAAACCGTCCCCGTCCCCTAACCCTAACCCTAGCCCGAACCCTAACCCTATCCCTTCCCCGAAGCCTGACCCTCACCCGTCCCCTAATCCTAACCCGTACGCTAACACTAACCCGCGCCCTCACACGCACGCTCCCCCTAAAGCGTTGTCGGACCCTCACCTGGACCCTAAACCGTCCCCGTCCCCTAACCCTAACCCTAGCCCGAACCCTAACCCTAACCCTTCCCCGAAGCCTGACCCTCACCCGTCCCCTAATCCTAACCCGTACGCTAACACTAACCCGCGCCCTCACACGCACGCTATCCCTAAAGCGTAGTCGGATCCTCACCTGGACCCTAAACCGTCCCCGTTCCCTAACCCTAACCCTAGCCCGAACCCTAACCCTAACACTTCCCCGAAGCCTGACACTCACCCGTCCCCTAATCCTAACCCGTACGCTCACACTAACCCGCGCCCTCACACGCACGCTCCCCCTAAAGCGTTGTCGGACCCTCACCTGGACCCTAAACCGTCCCCGTCCCCTAAACCTAACCCTAGCCCGAACCCTAACCCTAACCCTTCCCCGAAGCCTGACCCTCACCCGTCCCCTAATCCTAACCCGTAGGCTCACACTAACCCGCGCCCTCACACGCACGCTCCCCCTAAAGCGTTGTCGGACCCTCACCTGGACCCTAAACCGTCCCCGTCCCCTAACCCTAACCCTAGCCCGAACCCTAACCCTAACCCTTCCCCGAAGCCTGACCCTCACCCGTCCCCTAATCCTAAACCGTACGCTAACACTAACCCGCGCCCTCACACGCACGCTCCCCCTAAAGCGTTGTCGGACCCTCACCTGGACCCTAAACCGTCCCCGTCCCCTAACCCTAACCCTAGCCCGAACACTAACCCTAACCCTTCCCCGAAGCCTGACCCTCACCCGTCCCCTAATCCTAACCCGTACGCTCACACTAACCCGCGCCCTCACACGCACGCTCCCCCTAAAGCGTTGTCGGACCCTCACCTGGACCCTAAACCGTCCCCGTCCCCTAACCCTAACCCTAGCCCGAACCCTAACCCTAACCCTTCCCCGAAGCCTGACCCTCACCCGTCCCCTAATCCTAACCCGTAGGCTCACACTAACCCGCGCCCTCACACGCACGCTCCCCCTAAAGCGTTGTCGGACCCTCACCTGGACCGTAAACCGTCCCCGTCCCCTAACCCTAACCCTAGCCCGAACCCTAACCCTAACCCTTCCCCGAAGCCTGACCCTCACCCGTCCCCTAATCCTAACCCGTATGCTAACACTAACCCGCGCCCTCACACGCACGCTCCTCCTAAAGCGTTGTCGGACCCTCACCTAGACCCTAAACCGTCCCCGTCCCCTAACCCTAACCCTAGCCCGAACCCTAACCCTAACACTTCCCCGAAACCTGACCCTCACCCGTCCCCTAATCCTAACCCGTACGCTCACACTAACCCGCGCCCTCACACGCACGCTGCCCCTAAAGCGTTGTCGGACCCTCACCTGGGCCCTAAACTGTCCCCGTCCCCTAACCCTAACCCTAACCGTCCCCGTCCCCGTCCCCTAACCCTAACCCTAGCCCGAACCCTAACCCTAACCCTTCCCCGAAGCCTGACTCTCACCCGTCCCCTAATCCTAACACGTACGCTCACACTAACCCGCGCCCTAACACGCACGCTCCCCCTAAAGCTTTGTCGGACCCTCACCTGGACCCTAAACCGTCCCCGTCCCCTAACATTAACCCTAGCCCGAACCCTAACCCTAACACTTCCCCGAAACCTGACCCTCACCCGTCCCCTAATCCTAACCCGTACGCTCACACTAACCCGCGCCCTCACACGCACGCTGCCCCTAAAGCGTTGTCGGACCCTCACCTGGGCCCTAAACTGTCCCCGTCCCCTAACCCTAACCCTAGCCCGAACCCTAACCCTAACCCTTCCCCGAAGCCTGACCCTCACCCGTCCCCTAATCCTACCCGTAGGCTCACACTAACCCGCGCCCTCACACGCACGCTCCCCCTACAGCGTTGTCGGACCCTCACCTGGACCCTAAACCGTCCCCGTCCCCTAACCCTAACCCTAGCCCGAACCCTAACCCTAACCCTTCCCCGAAGCCTGACCCTCACTCGTCCCCTAATCCTAACCCGTAGGCTCACACTAACCCACGCCCTCACACGCACGCTCCCCATAAAGCGTTGTCGGACCCTCACCTGGACCCTAAACCGTCCCCGTCCCCTAACCCTAACCCTAGCCCGAACCCTAACCCTAACACTTCCCCGAAGCCTGACCCTCACCCGTCCCCTAATCCTAACCCATACACTAACACTAACCCGCGCTCTCACACGCACGCTCCCCCTAAAGCGTTGTCGTACCCTCACCTGGACCCTAAACCGTCCCCGTCCCCTAAACCTAACCCTTGCCCGAACACTAACCCTAACCCTTCCCCGAAGCCTGACACTCACTCGTCCCCTAATACTAAACCGTAGGCTCACACTAACCCACGCCCTCACACGCACGCTCCCCCTAAAGCGTTGTCGGACCCTCACCTGGACCCTGAACCGTCCCCATCCCCTAACCCTAACCCTAGCCCGAACCCTAACCCTAACCCTTCCCCGAAGCCTGACACTCACACGTCCCCTAATCCTAACCCGTACGCTCACACTAACCCGCGCCCTCACACGCACGCTGCCCCTAACACGTTGTCGGACCCTCACCTGGACCCTAAACCGTCCCCGTCCCCTAACCCTAACCCTAGCCCGAACCCTAACCCTAACCCTTCCCCGGAGCCTGACCCTTACCCGTCCCCTAATCCTATCCAGTAGGCTCACACTAACCCGCGCCCTCACACGCACGC
Organism: Lagenorhynchus albirostris; assembly: GCF_949774975.1. Classification (NCBI taxonomy): domain Eukaryota; kingdom Metazoa; phylum Chordata; class Mammalia; order Artiodactyla; family Delphinidae; genus Lagenorhynchus; species Lagenorhynchus albirostris. Next base: position 11,499 of record NW_026783315.1, on the reverse strand, counting down.
TCCCCCTAAAGCGTTGTCGGACCCTCACCTGGACCCTAAACCGTCCCCGTCCCCTAACCCTAACCCTAGCCCGAACACTAACCCTAACCCTTCCCCGAAGCCTGACCCTCACTCGTCCCCTAATCCTAACCCGTAGGCTCACACTAACCCGCGCCCTCACACGCACGCTCCCCCTAAAGCGTTGTCGGACCCTCACTTGCACCCTGAACCGTCCCGATCCCCTAACCCTAACCCTAGCCCGAACCCTAACCCTAACACTTCCCCGAAGCCTGACCCTCACCCGTCCCTTAATCCTAACCCGTACGCTCACACAAACCCGCGCCCTCACACGCACGCTCCCCCTAAAGCGTTGTCGGACCCTCACCTGGACCCTAAACCGTCCCCGTCCCCTAACCCTAACCCTAGCCCGAACCCTAACCCTAACCCTTCCCCAAAGCCTGACCCTCACCCGTCCCCTAATCCTAACCCGTACGCTCACACAAACCCGCGCCCTCACACGCACGCTCCCCTTAAAGCGTTGTCGGACCCTCACCTGGACCCTAAACCGTCCCCGTCCCCTAACCCGAACCCTAGCCCGAACCCTAACCCTAACCCTTCCCCGAAGCCTGACCCTCACCCGTCCCCTAATCCTAACCCGTACGCTAACACTAACCCGCGCCCTCACACGCACGCTCCCCCTAAAGCATAGTCGGACCCTCACCTTGACCCTAAACCGTCCCCGTTCCCTAACCCTAACCCTAGCCCGAACCCTAACCCTAACACTTCCCCGAAGCATGACCCTCACCCGTCCCCTAATCCTAACCCGTAGGCTCACACTAACCCGCGCCCTCACACGCACGCTCTCCCTAAAGCGTTGTCGGACCCTCACCTGGACCCTAAACCGTCCCCGTCCCCTAACCCTAACCCTAGCCCGAACCCTAAACCTAACCCTTCCCCGAAACCTGACCCTCACCCGTCCCCTAATCCTAACCCGTACGCTAACACTAACCCGCGCCCTCACACGCACGCTGCCCCTAAAGCGTTGTCGGACCCTCACCTGGACCCCAAAACGTCCCCGTCCCCTAAACCTAAACCTAGCCCGAACCCTAACCCTAACCCTTCCCCGAAGCCTGACCCTCACCCGTCCCCTAATCCTAAACCGTAGGCTCACAGTAACACGCGCCCTCACACGCACGCTCCCCCTACAGCGTTGTCCGACCCTCACCTGGACCCTAAACCGTCCCCGTCCCCTAACCCTAACCCTAGCCCGAACCCTATCCCTAACCCTTCCCCGAAGCCTGACCCTCACTCGTCCCCTAATCCTAACCCGTAGGCTCACACTAACCCACGCCCTCACACGCACGCTCCCCCTAAAGTGTTGTCGGACCCTCACCTGGACCCTAAACCGTCCCCGTCCCCTAACCCTAACCCTAGCCCGAACCCTAACCCTAACCCTTCCCCGAAGCCTGACCCTCACCCGTCCCCTAATCCTAACCCGTATGCTAACACTAACCCGCGCCCTCACACGCACGCTCCCCCTAAAGCGTTGTCGGACCCTCACCTGGACCCTAAACCGTCCCCGTCCCCTAACCCTAACCCTAGCCCGAACCCTAACCCTAACCCTTCCCCGAAGCCTGACCCTCACCCGTCCCCTAATCCTAACCCGTAGGCTCACACTAACCCGCGCCCTCACACGCACGCTCCCCCTAAAGCGTTGTCGGACCCTCAACTGGACCCTAAACCGTCCCCGTCCCCTAACCCTAACCCTAGCCCGAACCCTAACCCTAACACTTCCCCGAAGCCTGACCCTCACCCGTCCCCTAATCCTAAACTGTACGCTAACACTAACCCGCGCCCTCACACGCACGCTCCCCCTAAAGGGTTGTCGGACCCTCACCTGGACCCTAAACCGTCCCCGTCCCCTAACCCTAACCCTAGCCCGAACACTAACCCTAACCCTTCCCCGAAGCCTGTTCCTCACCCGTCCCCTAATCCTAACCCGTACGCTCACACTAACCTGCGCCCTCACACGCACGCTCCCCCTAAAGCGTTGTCGGACCCTCACCTGGACCCTAAACCGTCCCCGTCCCCTAACCCGAACCCTAGCCCGAACCCTAACCCTAACCCTTCCCCGAAGCCTGACCCTCACCCGTCCCCTAATCCTAACACGTACGCTAACACTAACCCGCGCCCTCACATGCACGCTCCCCCTAAAGCGTTGTCGGACCCTCACCTGGACCCTAAACCGTCCCCATCCCCTAACCCTAACCCTAGCCCGAACCCTAACCCTAACCCCTCCCCGAAACCTGACCCTCACCCGTCCCCTAATCCTAACCCGTACGCTCACACTAACCCGCGCCCTCACACGCACGCTGCCCCTAAAGCGTTGTCGGACCCTCACCTGGACCCTAAACAGTCCCCGTCCCCTAACCCTAACTCTAGCCCGAACCCTAACCCTAATCCTTCCCCGAAGCCTGACCCTCACCCGTCCCCTAATCCTAACCCGTAGGCTCACACTAACCCGCGCCCTCACACGCACGCTCCCCCTAAAGCGTTGTCGGACCCTCACCTGGACCCTAAACCGTCCCCGTCCCCTAACCCTAACCCTAGCCCGAACCCTAACCCTAACCCTTCCCCGAAGCCTGACCCTCACCCGTCCCCTAATCCTAACCCGTATGCTAACACTAACCCGCGCCCTCACACGCACGCTCCTCCTAAAGCGTTGTCGGACCCTCACCTAGACCCTAAACCGTCCCCGTCCCCTAACCCTAACCCTAGCCCGAACCCTAACCCTAACACTTCCCCGAAGCCTGACCCTCACCCGTCCCCTAATCCTAACCCGTACGCTAACACTAACCCGCGCCCTCACACGCACGCTCCCCCTAAAGCGTAGTCGGATCCTCACCTGGACCCTAAACCGTCCCCGTTCCCTAACCCTAACCCTAGCCCGAACTCTAACCCTAACCTTCCCCGAAGCCTGACCCTCACCCGTCCCCTAATCCTAACCCGTAGGCTCACAGTAACCCGCGCCCTCACACGCACGCTCCCCCTAAAGCGTTGTCGGACCCTCACCTGGACCCTAAACCGTCCCCGTCCCCTAACCCTAACCCTAGCCCGAACCCTAACCCTAACACTTCCCCGAAGCCTGACCCTCACCCGTCTCCTAATCCTAACCCGTACGCTAACGCTAACCCGCGCCCTCACACGCACGCTCCCCCTAAAGCGTTGTCGGACCCTCACCTGGACCCTAAACCGTCCCCGTCCCCTAACCCTAACCCTAGCCCGAACCCTAACCCTAACCCTTCCCCGAAACCTGACCCTCACCCGTCCCCTAATCCTAACCCGTATGCTAACACTAACCCGCGCCCTCACACGCACGCTCCTCCTAAAGCGTTGTCGGACCCTCACCTGGGCCCTAAACCGTCCCCGTCCCCTAACCCTAACCCTAGCCCGAACCCTAACCCTAAAACTTCCCCGAAACCTGACCCTCACCCGTCCCCTAATCCTAACCCGTACGCTCACACTAACCCGCGCCCTCACACGCACGCTGCCCCTAAAGCGTTGTCGGACCCTCACCTGGGCCCTAAACCGTCCCCGTCCCCTAACCCTAACCCTAGCCCGAACCCTAACCCTAACCCTTCCCCGAAGCCTGACCCTCACCCGTCCCCTAATCCTAACCCGTAGGCTCACACTAACCCGCACCCTCACACGCACGCTCCCCCTACAGCGTTGTCGGACCCTCACCTGGACCCTAAACCGTCCCCGTCCCCTAACCCTAACCCTAGCCCGAACCCTAACCCTAACCCTTCCCCGAAGCCTGACCCTCACTCGTCCCCTACTCCTAACCCGTAGGCTCACACTAACCCACGCCCTCACACGCACGCTCCCCCTAAAGCGTTGTCGGACCCTCACCTGGACCCTAAACCGTCCCCGTCCCCTAACCCTAACCCTAGCCCGAACCCTAACCCTAACCCTTCCCCGAAGCCTGACCCTCACCCGTCCCCTAATCCTAACCCGTACGCTAACACTAACCCGCGCCCTCACACGCACGCTCCCCCTAAAGCGTTGTCGGACCCTCACCTGGGCCCTAAACCGTCCCCATCCCCTAACCCTAACCCTAGACCGAACCCTAACCCTAACCCTTCCCCGAAGCCTGACCCTCACCCGTCCCCTAATCCTAACCCGTACGCTCACACTAAGCAGCGCCCTCACACGCACGCTCCCCCTAAAGCATTGTCGAACCCTCACCTGGACCCTAAACCGTCCCCGTCCCCTAACCCTAACCCTAGCCCGAACCCTAACCCTAACCCTTCCCCGAAACCTGACCCTCACCCGTCCCCTAATCCTAACACGTACGCTCACACTAACCCGCGCCCTCACACGCACGCTGCCCCTAAAGCGTTGTCGGACCCTCACCTGGACCCTAAACCGTCCCCGTCCCCTAACCCTAACCCTAGCCCGAACACTAACCCTAACCCTTCCCCGAAGCCTGACCCTCACCCGTCCCCTAATCCTAACCCGTAGGCTCACACTAACCCGCGCCCTCACATGCACGCTCCCCCTAAAGCGTTGTCGGACCCTCACCTGGACCCTAAACCGTCCCCGTCCCCCAACCCTAACCCTAGCCCGAACCCTAACCCTAACCCTTCCCCGAAGCCTGACCCTCACCCGTCCCCTAATCCTAACCCGTACGCTAACACTAACCCGCGCCCTCACACGCACGCTCCCCCTAAAGCGTTGTCGGACCCTCACCTAGACCCTAAACCGTCCCCGTCCCCTAAACCTAACCCTAGCCCGAACCCTAACCCTAACCCTTCCCCGAAGCCTGACCCTCACCCGTCCCCTAATCCTAACCCGTACACTAACACTAACCCGCGCCCTCACACGCACGCTCCCCCTAAAGCGTTGTCGGACCCTCACCTGGACCCTAAACCGTCCCCGTCCCCTAACCCTAACCCTAGCCCGAACCCTAACCCTAACACTTCCCCGAAGCCTGACCCTCACCCGTCCCCTAATCCTAACCCGTACGCTAACACTAACCCGCGCCCTCACACGCACGCTCCCCCTAAAGCGTAGTCGGATCCTCACCTGGACCCTAAACCGTCCCCGTTCCCTAACCCTAACCCTAGCCCGAACTCTAACCCTAACCTTCCCCGAAGCCTGACCCTCACCCGTCCCCTAATCCTAACCCGTAGGCTCACAGTAACCCGCGCCCTCACACGCACGCTCCCCCTAAAGCGTTGTCGGACCCTCACCTGGACCCTAAACCGTCCCCGTCCCCTAACCCTAACCCTAGCCCGAACCCTAACCCTAACACTTCCCCGAAGCCTGACCCTCACCCGTCCCCTAATCCTAACCCGTACGCTAACGCTAACCCGCGCCCTCACACGCACGCTCCCCCTAAAGCGTTGTCGGACCCTCACCTGGACCCTAAACCGTCCCCGTCCCCTAACCCTAACCCTAGCCCGAACCCTAACCCTAACCCTTCCCCGAAACCTGACCCTCACCCGTCCCCTAATCCTAACCCGTATGCTAACACTAACCCGCGCCCTCACACGCACGCTCCTCCTAAAGCGTTGTCGGACCCTCACCTGGGCCCTAAACCGTCCCCGTCCCCTAACCCTAACCCTAGCCCGAACCCTAACCCTAAAACTTCCCCGAAACCTGACCCTCACCCGTCCCCTAATCCTAACCCGTACGCTCACACTAACCCGCGCCCTCACACGCACGCTGCCCCTAAAGCGTTGTCGGACCCTCACCTGGGCCCTAAACCGTCCCCGTCCCCTAACCCTAACCCTAGCCCGAACCCTAACCCTAACCCTTCCCCGAAGCCTGACCCTCACCCGTCCCCTAATCCTAACCCGTAGGCTCACACTAACCCGCACCCTCACACGCACGCTCCCCCTACAGCGTTGTCGGACCCTCACCTGGACCCTAAACCGTCCCCGTCCCCTAACCCTAACCCTAGCCCGAACCCTAACCCTAACCCTTCCCCGAAGCCTGACCCTCACTCGTCCCCTACTCCTAACCCGTAGGCTCACACTAACCCACGCCCTCACACGCACGCTCCCCCTAAAGCGTTGTCGGACCCTCACCTGGACCCTAAACCGTCCCCGTCCCCTAACCCTAACCCTAGCCCGAACCCTAACCCTAACCCTTCCCCGAAGCCTGACCCTCACCCGTCCCCTAATCCTAACCCGTACGCTAACACTAACCCGCGCCCTCACACGCACGCTCCCCCTAAAGCGTTGTCGGACCCTCACCTGGGCCCTAAACCGTCCCCATCCCCTAACCCTAACCCTAGACCGAACCCTAACCCTAACCCTTCCCCGAAGCCTGACCCTCACCCGTCCCCTAATCCTAACCCGTACGCTCACACTAAGCAGCGCCCTCACACGCACGCTCCCCCTAAAGCATTGTCGAACCCTCACCTGGACCCTAAACCGTCCCCGTCCCCTAACCCTAACCCTAGCCCGAACCCTAACCCTAACCCTTCCCCGAAACCTGACCCTCACCCGTCCCCTAATCCTAACACGTACGCTCACACTAACCCGCGCCCTCACACGCACGCTGCCCCTAAAGCGTTGTCGGACCCTCACCTGGACCCTAAACCGTCCCCGTCCCCTAACCCTAACCCTAGCCCGAACACTAACCCTAACCCTTCCCCGAAGCCTGACCCTCACCCGTCCCCTAATCCTAACCCGTAGGCTCACACTAACCCGCGCCCTCACATGCACGCTCCCCCTAAAGCGTTGTCGGACCCTCACCTGGACCCTAAACCGTCCCCGTCCCCCAACCCTAACCCTAGCCCGAACCCTAACCCTAACCCTTCCCCGAAGCCTGACACTCACCCGTCCCCTAATCCTAACCCGTACGCTAACACTAACCCGCGCCCTCACACGCACGCTCCCCCTAAAGCGTTGTCGGACCCTCACCTAGACCCTAAACCGTCCCCGTCCCCTAAACCTAACCCTAGCCCGAACCCTAACCCTAACCCTTCCCCGAAGCCTGACCCTCACCCGTCCCCTAATCCTAACCCGTACACTAACACTAACCCGCGCCCTCACACGCACGCTCCCCCTAAAGCGTTGTCGGACCCTCACCTGGACCCTAAACCGTCCCCGTCCCCTAACACTAACCCTAGCCCGAACCCTAACCCTAATCCTTCCCCGAAGCCTGACCCTCACCCGTCCCCTAATCCTAACCCGTACGCTCACACTAACCCGCGCCCTCACATGCACGCTCCCCCTAAAGCGTTGTCGGACCCTTACCTGGACCCTAAACCGTCCCCGTCCCCTAACCCTAACCCTAGCCCGAACCCTAACCCTAACACTTCCCCGAAGCCTGACCCTCACCCGTCCCCTAATCCTAACCCGTACGCTAACGCTAACCCGCGCCCTCACACGCACGCTCCCGCTAAAGCGCTGTCGGACCCTCACCTGGACCCTAAACCGTCCCCGTCCCCTAACCCTAACCCTAGCCCGAACCCTAACCCTAACCCTTCCCCGAAGCCTGACCCTCACCCGTCCCCTAATCCTAACCCGTAGGCTCACACTAACCCGCGCCCTCACACGCATGCTCCCCCTAAAGCGTTGTCGGACCCTCACCTGGACCCTGAACCGTCCCCGTCCCCTAACCCTAACCCTAGCCCGAACCCTAACCCTAACACTTCCCCGAAGCCTGACCCTCACCCGTCCCCTAATCCTAACCCGTACGCTAACACTAACCCGCGCCCTCACACGCATGCTCCCCCTAAAGCGTTGTCGGACCCTCACCTGGACCCTAAACCGTCCCCGTCCCCTAACCCTAACCCTAGCCCGAACCCTAACCCTAACACTTCCCCGAAACCTGACCCTCACCCGTCCCCTAATCCTAACCCGTACGCTCACACTAACCCGCGCCCTCACACGCACGCTGCCCCTAAAGCGTTGTCGGACACTCACCTGGGCCCTAAACCGTCCCCGTCCCCTAACCCTAACCCTAGCCCGAACCCTAACCCTAACTCTTCCCCGAAACCTGACCCTCACCCGTCCCCTAATCCTACCCCGTAGGCTCACACTAACCCGCGCCCTCACACGCACGCTCCCCCTACAGCGTTGTCGGACCCTCACCTGGACCCTAAACCGTCCCCGTCCCCTAACCCTAACCCTAGCCCGAACCCTAACCCTAACCCTTCCCCGAAGCCTGACCCTCACCCGTCCCCTAATCCTAACCCGTACGCTAACACTAACCCGCGCCCTCACACGCACGCTCCCCCTAAAGCGTTGTCGGACCCTCACCTGGACCCTAAACCGTCCCCGTCCCCTAACCCTAACCCTAGCCCGAACCCTAACCCTAACCCTTCCCCGAAGCCTGACCCTCACCCGTCCCCTAATCCTAACCCGTACGCTAACACTAACCCGCGCCCTCACACGCACGCTATCCCTAAAGCGTAGTCGGATCCTCACCTGGACCCTAAACCGTCCCCGTTCCCTAACCCTAACCCTAGCCCGAACCCTAACCCTAACCCTTCCCCGAAGCCTGACCCTCACCCGTCCCCTAATCCTAACCCGTAGGCTGACGCTAACCCGCGCCCTCACATGCACGCTCCCCCTAAAGCGTTGTCGGACCCTCACCTGGACCCTAAACCGTCCCCGTCCCCTAACCCTAACCCTAGACCGAACCCTAACCCTAACACTTCCCCGAAGCCTGACCCTCACCCGTCCCCTAATCCTAACCCGTACGCTAACGCTAACCCGCGCCCTCACATGCACGCTCCCGCTAAAGCGTTGTCGGACCCTCACCTGGACCCTAAACCGTCCCCGTCCCCTAACCCTAACCCTAGCCCGAACCCTAACCCTAACCCTTCCCCGAAGCCTGACCCTCACCCGTCCCCTAATCCTAACCCGTAGGCTCACACTAACCCGCGCCCTCACACGCACGCTCCACCTAAAGCGTTGTCGGACCCTCACCTGGATCCTGAACCGTCCCCGTCCCCTAACCCTTACCCTAGCCCGAACCCTAACCCTAACACTTCCCCGAAGCCTGACCCTCACCCGTCCCCTAATCCTAACCCGTACGCTAACACTAACCCGCGCCCTCACACGCACGCTCCACCTAAAGCGTTGTCGGACCCTCACCTGGACACTAAACCGTCCCCGTCCCCTAACCCTAACCCTAGCCCGAACCCTAAACCTAACCCTTCCCCGAAACCTGACCCTCACCCGTCCCCTAATCCTAACCCGTACGCTCACACTAACCCGCGCCCTCACACGCACGCTGCCCCTAAAGCGTTGTCGGACCCTCACCTGGGCCCTAAACCGTCCCCGTCCCCTAACCCTAACCCTAGCCCGAACCCTAACCCTAACCCTTCCCCGAAGCCTGACCCTCACCCGTCCCCTAATCCTAACCCGTAGGGTCACACTAACCCGCGCCCTCACACGCACGCTCCCCCTACAGCGTTGTCGGACCCTCACCTGGACCCTAAACCGTCCCCGTCCCCTAACCCTAACCCTAGCCCGAACCCTAACCCTAACCCTTCCCCGAAGCCTGACCCTCACTCGTCCCCTAATCCTAACCCGTAGGCTCACACTAACCCACGCCCTCACACGCACGCTCCCCCTAAAGCGTTGTCGGACCCTCACCTGGACCCTAAACCGTCCCCGTCCCCTAACCCTAACCCGAGCCCGAACCCTAACCCTAACCCTTCCCCGAAGCCTGACACTTACCCGTCCCCTAATCCTATCCCGTAGGCTCACGCTAACCCGCGCCCTCACACGCACGCTCCCCCTAAAGCTTTGTCGGACCCTCACCTGGACCCTAAACCGTTCCCGTCCCCTAACCCTAACTCTAGCCCGAAACCTAACCCTAATCCTTCCCCGAAGCCTGACCCTCACCCGTCCCCTAATCCTAACCCGTACGCTCACACTAACCCGCGCCCTCACATGCACGCTCCCCCTAAAGCGTTGTCGGACCCTTACCTGGACCCTAAACCGTCCCCGTCCCCTAACCCTTACCCTAGCCCGAACCCTAACCCTAACACTTCCCCGAAGCCTGACCCTCACCCGTCCCCTAATCCTAACCCGTACGCTAACGCTAACCCGCGCCCTCACACGCACGCTCCCGCTAAAGCGCTGTCGGACCCTCACCTGGACCCTAAACCGTCCCCGTCCCCTAACCCTAACCCTAGCCCGAACCCTAACCCTAACCCTTCCCCGAAGCCTGACCCTCACCCGTCCCCTAATCCTAACCCGTAGGCTCACACTAACCCGCGCCCTCACACGCACGCTCCCCCTAAAGCGTTGTCGGACCCTCACCTGGACCCTGAACCGTCCCCGTCCCCTAACCCTAACCCTAGCCCAAACCCTAACCCTAACACTTCCCCGAAGCCTGACCCTCACCCGTCCCCTAATCCTAACCCGTACGCTAACACTAACCCGCGCCCTCACACGCATGCTCCCCCTAAAGCGTTGTCGGACCCTCACCTGGACCCTAAACCGTCCCCGTCCCCTAACCCTAACCCTAGCCCGAACCCTAACCCTAACACTTCCCCGAAACCTGACCCTCACCCGTCCCCTAATCCTAACCCGTACGCTCACACTAACCCGCGCCCTCACACGCACGCTGCCCCTAAAGCGTTGTCGGACACTCACCTGGGCCCTAAACCGTCCCCGTCCCCTAACCCTAACCCTAGCCCGAACCCTAACCCTAACTCTTCCCCGAAGCCTGACCCTCACCCGTCCCCTAATCCTACCCCGTAGGCTCACACTAACCCGCGCCCTCACACGCACGCTCCCCCTACAGCGTTGTCGGACCCTCACCTGGACCCTAAACCGTCCCCGTCCCCTAACCCTAACCCTAGCCCGAACCCTAAACCTAAACCTTCCCCGAAGCCTGACCCTCACTCGTCCCCTAATCCTAACACGTACGCTAACACTAACCCACGCCCTCACACGCACGCTCCCCGTAAAGCGATGTCGGACCCTCACCTGGACCCTAAACAGTCCCCGTCCCCTAACCCTAACCCTAGGACGAACCCTAACCCTAACCCTTCCCCGAAGCCTGACCCTCACCCGTCCCCTAATCCTAACCCGTACGCTAACACTAACCCGCGCCCTCACACGCACGCTCCCCCTAAAGCGTTTTCGGACCCTCACCTGGACCCTAAACCGTCCCCGTTCCCTAACCCTAACCCTAGCCCGAACCCTAACCCTAACCCTTCCCCGAAGCCTGACCCTCACCCGTCCCCTAATCCTAACCCGTAGGCTCACACTAACCCGCGCACTCACACGCACGCTCCCCCTAAAGCGTTGTCGGACCCGCACCTGGACCCTAAACCGTCCCCGTCCCCTAACCCTAACCCTAGCCCGAACCGTAACCCTAACACTTCCCTGAAGCCTGACCCTCATCCGTCCCCTAATCCTAACCCGTACGCTAACACTAACCCGCGCCCTCACATGCACACTCCCCCTAAAGCGTTGTCGGACCCTCACCTGGACCCTAAACCGTCCCCGTCCCCTAACCCTAACCCTAGCCCGAACC